>NC_067476.1:159756788-160041788 GCF_947179515.1 Apodemus sylvaticus | reverse complement strand
CATCTGATCAGACTGCATCTGCCTTCGGAGAGCTCGCTCTTCTTAAGATGGAGGCCAGGACCACAGCCCATGAGGTGATGTCATCTACATTCATGGTGGGCCTTTCCTCAGTCAAACCTCCCTGGAAACACACTCACAGGTGTACCCAGAAGTGTGTTTCCATGGTGACCCACAGTCCAGGCAAGCTGACAGCCAGGCTTGGCTAGCATGCCTCAGCCCCCTCTGTCAGCACAGGAGTGTTTTCAGTGATTGACTTTTGCATCTGTTGAGAGTTCACACTTGTTTCTGGTTTTCAAAACAACCAGTGACATTGTACTTGGCCCCTGTGACCTCCGGAGAGGTGCCAATGCCTACTGTCGTATGCAGTTTACAAGAGAAAGCGCTGAGTTAGGAATGAAGGAATTATGGAGCAAAATCAGGGTGAGGAGGAGCTTCAAGGTGGCGCAGAACCGGCACCCTAACTACGCACGACAGAGAACCTGCATTCATTCCAGTGGACCCTGTGTGTGAAAATGGGTTCCAGGAACATCGGGTGAGCAGAGACAGCCTCTGGTGAGGGGCAGCCTGGACCCCTCACAGGTGTGGATTCTCCCAAGCTCTTCTCTGCTCAGAGCTCCCTGATGGCATCTACGGCTCTCTCTCGGGGTGCAAAGTCACCTCGCTCTGCAGCCCACCTCCCGCCTCACTGCACAGTTTTCCAATTAGAGAGGCCTCTGTGTTGTCCCAGCAACTGGTCACAGCCTCTCCTATCTGCACATGCATTTTCCTCTGTCTGGATGGATTTTTGTCTGTCCTTTGCCCCATTTAAACTCAGCTCAGTTAGCTGGCCCTTAACAAATAATTAGGTGTGTGTGTGTGTGTATGTGTGTGTGTCCTGTGTGTCCACGTGTCTGTGTGTGTCCACATGTGTGTCCGTGTGTGTGTGTGTGTGTGTACACATGTGATGTGTACGAATGGGCCCACTAGCCATGGGAGCACGTGGACGTCAGAGGACAACTCTATATCATCTATTCTTTCCTTCCGGCTTTCTGTGTGCTCCAGGAATTGAACTTGGTTTACTAGGCCTGCATAGCAAGCATCTCTGCCTACCGAGCCATCTTGCCAGCCCGTCATCCATCTAGTCTTTGAACCACGTCTCCAAAATGTCCTCATCCTCTCGCCTACCAAGATTTCAGGGAGGCTGTGGCGGTCTTTAGTGTCTTTATTTGTATGACAATTTGATGAGCACCCATCACCCCTGCTAGGCTACGGCCATCATGAAACTGAAAATTATCTTTTCAACACTGTCTCTTGGCATCTGACACCAAAGAGGAATAAGGTGCACGCTGGTTGAATGGATGAATAAAAACGCACCGGAAGGTGAGGAGAAAGATGAGGCAGTTCTCTCGGCTGTCTCCGTGTCTGCCAGCTATGTATTTATAGCGTGGGAGGAAATGGATCTGTGATGTCTCCCAGCACAGACGGATATGATGCCTTCCTTTGGGGGTCTCAAGGAACCGTGTGTGGCTGTCTTGTTTGGAGTTCCCAGGACCAAGTGAATGCTGGCTGAGGAAGAGAGCAGAGGGACAGAGGTGGGTCATCAGCTGGGAAGGAAGAGGCTGAGACCCACTCACTGGCCTCTGTCCCTTGGGATCTGGGCTCTTCCACCCCCACTTCAGGGTTGTATTTATGACATTTAAACATTTGGCCAGCGTGTAATGGATATCTAACATATGCTGAAGGAAGCCACAAGGACACTAGACAAACGCCAAGTCATGCCACGAGGGAGCCCTGGAGATGCCCCTCCTGGCTCAGATAGGGCTTTGGCTGAAAGGATATCCTGTCTAGCCCATCTACTGTTGGTGGGAAAATGAAAAAAAGATGTCTTGTGACAGAGGGCACCCCAAAAGATCACCAAGCATTCTACACAAATGAAAGGTTTGGGGAACTCCTAGTCTCAAAGCTACCGAGATGACTGAGTTGGTCAGAGTTCTGCTGGCCTCAAAGCTACTGTTCACAGACCAGCCTAAGTCCCTGGTGCAGGAGCCTAGAGAGCATATATATTGAAAAGTCCTTATTTATTTTTTTGTATGTGTGTGTTCATGCCTGTGACATGTTCAGGTATGTGTGCTCATGTATGCATGTGGAAACCAGAGTTCAACCTCAGATTTTGTGTCTGGGGAGAGGAGGTATCTTGGTTTTTATTTTGTTTTGTTTCATTTTGTTTTTGAGACAGAGTCTCTCACTGGACTGGGCCTTGTTGTTTAGGCTGGAGTCCAAGAATTCCTCTTGTCCCCATCCCCAAGAACTGAAATTGGAAGCTCACACCACTTTCAGCTGGCTTTTTATATGAGCTCCTGGGATCAAACTCGGGTCTTCACAATTGTGGGGCAAGCTCTTTACCAAGCGAGCTGTCTCACCAGCCCCTACAAAAAGTATTTCTTATTTTTATGGTGGTAAAGTATACACAACATAAAATTTACCATCTTACCCAGTTTTAAGTGTGTGGGTTTTGAGAGCATTCACCCTTGTGCAAGTCTCCACCACCAGAACCTATTGATCCTGCTGAGCTAAAACTCTCTCCCCATCAAACTAACTCTCCTGCCTTCTCTCCCTCAGGCCTGTCACACTCTAGTTCCACCATTGAGTCTGACTAGTCTGGGGAGCCCCATGGTAGAGTGACATCAAGGTTCATCCAAGTTGTGGCTCGGGTCTGGGTTGTCCTCCTCTCTTGGGGCCCACTTCACACCCATTGAATCCCTCCCTCATCTGTCCACACTGCTGTGCTTGAGTGTGTGTGTAGTGAGCTACGGTGTCAGCTCCAGCCATGGGCGTACCCACCTAGCTCCGAGAACTTTCCTTGGCTTCTCAGAAGTCGTGCTCAGAAGGAGAACTGCTGTGTCATGGGGTAATTGTCTTTGAACTTTTGGGAGAGTGGCAGGCTGTTTCCCCAGCGCTCACGCCATGCGACATACCAGCCCCGCGTGACGGCTCCAATTTCCCTCCAGCCCCATCAACACTGATTATCATCTGGGCTCCTTGCATAGCAGCCACACTAATGGGTGCGAGGCTGTAGCTCGCTGTAATTTTGTCTCGCATTTTTCTAAGCGTTAGCCACGATGAACGTCTTTTCATGTGCTCATTAGCTGTTTGTGTATCTTCTTAGGAAAAATGTCTATTCAACTCCTTCGCCTGTGTTTGAATTAGGCTGTTTTCTGTTGTTGTTCTTTGGTAGGAGCTTTGTTGTCCTTTCTGCTGCTTTTGAGATGAGCTCGGACCGTGAGGCCCAGCCTGGCCCCCAGCTCACGACTCTCCCATCTCAGTCTCCAAAGTAGGCTGAATTACAGGTGCCTGCCATTGTGCTACCTAAATTAGTCTGTCTCGCTTTGGGAGAATGAGGTGGGGAAAATGGGCCAGGGCTTTGTGTCTGCTAGACAACGCTCTGCTACATAATTTTGAGTTATAGGTGTTTATGTATTCTGGGTCAGACCCTTATTAGATATGTAATTTTCGAATGTTTTCTCCTTTTTATTCTGTTGATAGTGTTTTTGGTTGTGTTTATATGTAAGGGAGGGGCACACATTGCTCATGTATACCTGTGGGGAGGTACGTGTGTGTGTGTGTGTGTGTGTGTGTGTGTGTGTGTAGGACAAAAGTGGACATTGGGTGTGTTTCTCTGTTGTTCTCCATCATATTTTTGGGGGGAAACAGAGTCTTTCACCAAGCCCAGAATCTCTAGTTGAACAACGCGAGCAGGCCCTCAAGCACCAGGCATCTGTCTATCTCAGACTCCTGACCCTGGACTTGCCTTCGTGCTCAGCTGGATCCAGATGTGTAGGTGGAGCTGAGGGTGGGTCTGGTCCTCATGCTGTACATCAACCACTTCACTGTTTGAGCCACAGCCTCCACCATCTTAGTCCTTTTTGATGGACAACATTTTATAATTTTCACCAATCCCACTTTTCTTCTTTGTTTTCTTCTGTTGCCTGAGCTGTTGAGGTCACATCCTAGACATCATTGCCACATACAGTGCGGTAGAGCTTTTGTAGGGTTTATGTATTTTACAGATGCAGAAACTCAGGCTCAGAGCCCAGGGTCACATGCAGAGAGCATCCTGGGTATCCCTTCATAGCTGAGTGCCTTGGGAAGTGCCATCTCTCTGACCACACAGAGCCTGGTGCACCTTTTTGGGTTGGGGGAAAAGGACTGAGGGTATTAGAGAAAAAGAGAGCTCTTTCAGTGCACAGACTGTGCCAGGTCAGATGCCCCTCAGTCTGCGTACAGGCACCAATGCTCTGTGGACCTGGGGCCTCTGTAGATGCTGGACAGGACAAGGTCACAGCATTTAACCAATGGCCTGGCTGTCTAACAAGCAGCAAGTGCTGGTGACATATTAGCTATTCTTGTGATGCCTCATGGTCGGAATAAATGCCAGCCTTAGGACTTTGATTTCCACCAAGCAGGCTCCCTGGACACCACACATAGCTTTCTCCAGCCTCCAGCAGGGCAGTCACGGCTTCTCCTAACAGTTAATTTCTAAGGCTCAGGGTGGGAAGCCACTCCCAAGACAGGGGTCTGCGATTAAGGGTGTTTACATGCAGGTGATGCTGGATAAACGTTGGTGAGTGAGGAAGCTTTCTGCCGCTGGTATACTGAATGTCATACTGGACTTGGCGTGGGCACGAATCTCAGAGATTCATCCAGCTCATGACAGGAAGGAAGGCATGACGAACAAGGAAAGGTGTGTGGGCTGGAAGGAGGGAAGGCTCGCCCCCACCCCCCCAGAGCTGGGCAGGGCCAGTCAACAAGAACAGAGAGACTCTGGCTGGAGGCACCTTTTGTTCTGACTGCAGATTGGGAATAAGAATCAGGCTTCTGAACCTTTTAAGCTTGGGAGGGTGATTTTGTTTTCCTGCCGCATCCTTCTCCCTGGATTGATCTCAAAAACCCTCAGGACCACAGCAGGCCCCAAAGAAAGCCAAATGGCCTTTGGATTAGACACGGATATGGACAGGTCATCTCTTCAAAGGGGTGTTAGTTTATCTGCTGTCTTTCCCTCTAGGCCCCCTAGCCCTGGATGCACCTGGGGGTGGAGACAGTTCTGGGTTTGGGGGGCTCAACCTGGAGACAGCCCCCTGAATCTGAATTCTAGATAGGAGCTTCACAGCAGGACCTGTAGCTAAGCCCAGTGAGGGGGCGGGGTGTGGAGTGAGCCAGCTGCAGGGCTTGTGTTCCCAGAGAGCTCACAGGATGACAGCACCCCACATGTGCGTGGGGTTGGTACTTTTCCAAGGGCTTTTAAATGCATTATCTTGTTGGAGGCTCATTTGAGGCAAGGACTCAGAACAGACTGGAAAACAACTAATTTACCGAGTCCTGAATGGAGAGGAAGCTGAATGCAGCCTGTATTTTTGCCGAATCTCAAACCAAAACACCCTTTTGTTAAAGAACAAACAAATAAACAAAAATGTTGAGCACTAATTCACCAGGGAACATTGCCTGAGCTGGGGCTTCAGGCAGAGTCACAGCAGAAAATTCAACAGGCATTTACTGGGTAGTGAGGGGCCTGCTGGGATCAGAGGCCAGGGAGGGGTGGGCCCAGCAGCACGGCCTTGTGCTAAAGTTCAACCTTCCGGGAAGCCCTCCAGCCGGGAAGTCACGGGAGATGCTGGCAGGAGGGGCTTGGGGCTTGATGCTCCAGGTGTAGGGCTCTGAGCAGAGAGGCCCAGAGGGGGTAGGCTGTGGTGAGGAGGGGGTAGGCTGTGGTGAGGAGGGGGTAGGCTGTGGTGAGGAGGGGGTGTGCTTGAACAGGATGTCCTCTTGGCAAGGACCTGGATGAAAAGGTTTGGAAGCAGGCGTCAGCAGCCTGTGATGTAATCACACTTGGAAATAAACTGCAGCCTGTGTCCTGGGGGTGTCCCGGCCCCCAGCATCCTCTTGGATAACTTCCACTTGGGTCCCCCCCCTTCTTGTTTCTTTGTGTGTTTTTGTTTTGTTTGAGGCAGGATTTCCTCTGTGTAGCCCTGGCTGTCCTGGAACTTGTTCTGTAGACCAGGCTGGGCTAAAACTCAGAGATCTTCCTGCCTCTGCCTCCCGAGTGCTGGGATTAAAGGCATACATCATCAGGGCCTGGAAATCTGGTTCCCTTTTAAGAAAAATGTATGTATTTGTATGTGTGTGTACATACAAACATATGCATATGTGTGTGTATATGCATACGAATTCACACGTGTATGTGTGTGGGGGGTGGGGGGGAAGATAAGTGTGTACTTGTGTGTGTTTACATGTAGATGTCAGATGTTGACATCCGGTGTCTTTCCTCTGTTGCTCCTGACCTTTCCTTGTTAGACAGGGTCTCCTGAATGATTTGCTAGACAGGTTGAGCAGCAGCTCCAAGAACCTTCTTGTCTCTATCTCCCAAATGCTGGGATTAAAGACACAGACTGCTGTGTCTGGCTTTTACACGGGCGCCTTCCATCTAAACTCAGGTCCTCAGGATTGCGCGGCAAGCACCTTACTGGATGAGTTACCTCCCCAGCTCCTACCTCTTCCATCTCAACGGGCTTCAGAGGCCACCTCAGCACCCCTAAGGGTCTGGTAAGCAAAGACTACTTCCTAAAACACCCATCATGTCTTGTAAGGGATGTCCCCTGCTGCAGTCACTGTGAATAGCTCTTCACCATCTAAGACCTGGGTAGCAGCAGGTCATTGCAAAGATGTAGATGTGGCTCTGACTTTCCCTTGTTTCCTCCATCCATCAGTTTGGATCTAGCTTTGACTGGGTCTGTCCTCTGGGGATACTGTTTTGGAGATGCAGCCACACTCAGTGCAGCCATGCTTGGAAGTGGTGCTACAGCAAGGAGGTGGCTGGGTTGACCAGGTAGTTTTTTGTGTTTTTGGTTTTGTTTTGTTTTGGTGAGGGGTTATGTATACTTTGGGGATGTCTGTGGGCGACTGCCTGAAGTTAAATGACAGGGGAGACACAGCCCACTATGGGTGGTGTCATTCCCTACACAGGGCATCCTGAACTGAAGCGTTGAGCTACTGAGATGAACAGCAGCATGAATGCATGCATCTCTCTCCATTCATGACTGTCCACAGTGATGGACTGTAGCCGGGAACTCTAAGCTAAATCCTCTCTCTCTCCTAAGCTGCTCTTCCTCAGGGTGTTTTAGTCACGGAAGTGGAACTGGATAGCACTGACTTGGCTGGTGGATTAAAGCCACTGAGGAGTTTATGCTGAATCTAGCATGGTGAAGGCTGACAGCAAAAGCAGGTCTTGACATTTCTTCTCTGACTCCCAGCTACCGTGAGGTAAGCAGCCTCCACAGCCACCTGCTCCTGCCAGCTGCCTTCTGTCTGTTGCCAGCCAATGCCACAATACAAACCATGGATGGAACCCTCTGAAACCCTGAATAGAAACAGTTTTCTTTCTGTTGATTTCCTCAGGGATTTGTCAGTATAGGAAAAGCTGATTGAGTGATGCCCCTTTGCTGGCACAGAGAGGCCACTCCACAAAGGAGTGGCTTATTAGGTTTCTGGGACTTGAATGGGGTACCTTCGCAACTGTTGACCATACCCAGGCCATACAGCCCACTCCTTCAGACTGCAACATGAAGACCAGCTGACTTTCTCCTGCAAGGCTGAGGTGCTCAGGCCTAGGGCTATGAGGACAAATCAGACACTGGGTTCCTGGAAGCTCATGAGTGACTAGGGAAGGTGAGCTTGGGCGAGGCGCTGCTAGCCGTAAGAAAACATGGCTCCCAAGCCCACCCCTGTGCTTCTAGGTAGCTTCAGACTACCTTCAGTGAAAGGCCAAAGGTGTGTGTTTATCTGTTCCCTTAGCCTCGGCAACATGGCTACCGATGGCCCTGCCTAGGGCTCCTTGTGTTAATACAGAGAGAAGGCCTTCCTTCTGTGCTCTCCAAGTCAAGGAGAAGCTTGGCAGCTCCCAGCATGGAAGCTGAAGGCTCTGCCCCCTCGCTGAGCATGCCAGGGCTCCACAGTGGTAATGGTGGGGATGAACACAGCCCAGCTCTCTCAGAATCGGTCCTGCCTAGGAGATGGTGCCACCCACGGTAGGCTGTGTCTTCAGCACCCCCCCCCCCCCACATTGAACTTAAGACAACACCTCAAATACATGCCTACAGGTTGACTCAGTGTAGAAAATCCCTGGTTGAGACTCTTCCTGGGTGATTCTAGGTTATGTCAAGCTGACAGCTAGAATGGACCTTGTCTTCATGACCACGGTAGCCTGGCTGCCTCTGCACACCTTCCTCATATTCTCGGCAAGCCACATTCTTCTGTGCAGCTCTCCAGAGCCTAGGCTGACCTGACTCCAAGGCTGTCCATCTGCCACAATAGAGGCCTTGCAACCCTGTGATTCCTCCTGCTGGAACTCCGGCAGAGCTTGGGGAAACAGTTGTACCCGTAAGCCCTTTGACCTTCGAGAAAGCAGAGCCTTTGGCTCACCCCTAGAAGCCCCAACACTGGGCATGCCATCGAGGCCCTGAGGCTGCAGCTGATCCCCAGCTGGGTCCCCATTGCTGTGGCTGCCTTTGTACTCACACAAGGGAGACTCAGTTCCCCTGACACTCTGTGACCCCTGCTTCCTGCGTCCGCATGGGCACAGCTCCCTGGCATGGGCTGGGATGGAGATGGTGCCAGCTGCCCTAGAGGATGAGCCAGACCACCTCGGTGACACATCCCTCCTCTGGGGTGTCTCAGGGGGAAGGTGGCCAGAGTTGTCTACTGCAAGCAATTAAGTGGACCAATGACTCCTGGAGGCCCCTGCCCTCCAGCACGGCCATGTCTCCCCTACACGGACGGACGGAAGCCCATGGCTTCCCACTCATTTGGCCCTGCCCACAACAGCTATTAACTGTCAAGCAAGGTTTTTCATGTAGGGGTGGAACCTAGGAGTTGGTTTTTAGCTTTTCAGGCCCACCTGGGGCTATGTACACAGTAGATGATTAATAAACGTTTGCATGGTATCAGACCCAGAAACAGATACCTTCTTTCTAGGGCTGGAGAGAAGTGGAATCCTGGGGGGCTTAGGCTGAGGTTTGTCAGTGAATTGGCACAACATTCCAGGGAACGCTTTCTGCACCTCTGCAGTAGGGCCCTTCCTCGCTACCCCTTACAGAAGGTGTAGGAAGTGCCTCCCTACTCACTGGGGCCTAGCTCTGATTTCTCAGGCAGTCACACTGAGATGTCCTGTGTTGGAAGACAAAGAGAGAGAGCAGGTGGGTTTCGTCTAAACTGGAGCTCAATGTATCCCCAGATACTATGAAGCCTGCCTCCTGTCCCTTCCCTGTAGCCTAGGTGTGGTGTTTCAGATCCTGAACCCTGGATGGGCTCCCAGGAATCACAGGTGGTTTCCAAACCAGGCCTTTTGTGTCCTAGGTCTTCTCTGGAAGGAACTGTTAGATTGGATTTCAGAGTCGAGGAGAGCCAGGTCCACCCCAATATGAACAGAGCCTCTCAGAAGCCATGCCAGTGTGTGGAAACTCAGAAAACCAAAGCAGCTAGCAAACAGGCCTGGGCCTGAGGGCTGCTGTCCTCTGCCCCAGACTCAGTGGCTCTGGGCTGTAAAACCGGTTCAACTAGCCATCTTAGGACCAGCAGAGAGGGTCTTGAGGGCTGCTGGCTGGAGCGAGCGGTTCTGCACCTCAGCCTCAGATAGGCTCTAAGAGGGTTGTGAGACGGAGAAGTAGAGAAAAAAATGAGCAGAGGCAAGGGTATGCTGTGGCCATATTTAATTCAACTTCAAGTGAATTGGGGGGTCATGTGGGAGCTGTGAGGCTCGTCCTGTTTCACAAAATGGGGTCCCTAACAGCCAGTCACATCTACCCAGGTATGGGCTGGCTGGACACCCCAGGGAGCCCTGGCTAGAGCAAGGGCCTGGGTCAGGAAGTGCACTCACCACCGAGGGTGACCTGAGGTGGTTCTAAAGACCAGGGTGGAGGACAAGGGACAGAGCTTGCAGATGCAGGCCTATGGGATCTGTGACAGTTTCCTCCAGACCCCAGCAAACCCCTAAGCTTCTTCTAAGAAGAGCACGCACGGCTCAGTCCCATCACCACTGGGGACAGAAAAAGCCAAACTCATCTTAAGAGTTAGTTAATCTTTCAATTGCTTAAAATCAGTCAGTGCAAAGTGAGGTAAGGAACCTTGTGTCACCAGCTGGGAAGTGGCCCTCACACGAGCCTCCTTCTCTTGGAGTCACGCCCCAAGTTATCGCCTTCCTGGACATCCACCTCACAGTCCAGTGGGGATACCAGGTTCAGCAGCGGGTCCTCGGAGGCACGGCCAAAAAGAGCCAATAGGAGAGCCACCCCAAATCCCGTGGCTCGCTCGCCCTGTGGACAGAGACCGTCAGAAGCGTAAGCTAGAGGGGTGGCTCTGCGCAAGGGGCTCTTCAGGCCTCTGATCCCTCTCCACATGGAGGTCCTAGGCGCAAGGCTGTTTGTGTCTTGGACCCTCCTGCAGACATCCTGACATGCTCGGAGCCAAGAGGGTAACTGGGTGGTGGGCACGGCCTAACTAACAGCTGCAGCTCAGGGTGGGGATGGTCTGGGCCTCCAGTTAAGCACAGGCTAAGCTGGCTGGGAGGACAGCACACAGCAGCTCCTCTGTTCCCAGGGATGAGAGGCCAGAGGTCAGGGGGACTGCAGCTGGCTGGAGGCTGGGCCACAGATAATCGGACCCACAACACAGAACCTTTCTGATGAACTCACTCGGCAGCAGCTCTGAGATAGAGGAGCTCTGTAGGAAGAGGAGAGGAGGGAGGGCGTGGCCCAGGTGTGAGGAGGAAATGAAGATGTGTCTGGAGGGAACTGCCCCTTGCTCGGCTCTGAGGAGCCCTGAGGTACTTACAGCGTGCACGGGAGCAGCGATGTCCAGGTGGACCCAGATCCCAGGCCAGTCAAACCCGATGTGGGAAGCAATGAAGAGGCCAGCACAGGAGCTGGGGCTGTTGTCTCGGTCCTGAGGATGAGAGGACATTGGTGACACCCTTTCAGCAGTGGGAGGAGTCTGGATGGTCTCCTTATCCATCAGCTATACACAGAAGCTATCTGCTGAACCACATGGCTGAAGAGGGCTCTGACCTACAACAAGGCATCAACCTCCCCCCAGGACAGGGAACACTACACAGGAGCTGAAGAAGCAAATAGATCTGCCCCCCCCCCCCCCCGCCTCGGGCCTGGTCAGTGAGCATGACCGGTGACATGGGACTCTGTACTACGGCTGGTGCTTGGGAACACTGGTCTTCATGCTCACACACTCCTCAGGGCCATGGCTGCGACCCTCAGCGCAGGCCCCACACCTACCGCCACGGAGTTCTTCATGTCAGCCACAGCCGAGGTGAACTCGCTGAAGTGCAGCTCGGGGCAGTAGACTAGCGGGTGGACCAGGTCCCCGCACTTCCGGCCAGCCTTCACGCAGGCCGCCTCCCACTCGGCGCTGTTTGTGAGCACGGCTGCATGGTACTTCCCTGTGGCAATGCCCTAGGCGAAGGACACAAGGGAAGCAACCGGACCAGGGAAGAGGGCAGAGAAGGCAAGGGTGACGGAGAGGGAGAGGAGGGCAGAGGGGAGCTGTGGACAAGTGGGCGGGGCATGGCGTCTGGTCCAACAGCAGGAGGGGGTGCTACCTTGACTCCAGGATGACAGAGGCCCACGCTCAACTGCCAACAGGGGCTTCTGGGGGGATCAGGGTTGGGTGCAGCCAATAGGTGAAGTGTGGTACTCACTTGTGCCCCCGTCAGGGTGGCCATGTCCACGATGATGTCAGCCCCCAGGTCTTTGCAAGCATAAGACACGCCGTCAGCCAGCACCAGCCTGCCCTCAGCATCCGTGTTGTTAATCTCTACAGTCCTGGGAGAGGCACAGACCCAGCTCAGGTACACAGCTCCAACTGTGCTTTGAGGGACCTCTCTTTGGTACTGGGGAGCCCAGTCCCTGTAGTTCCTCTATCTCCAGGACTGTGGGACAGCTCATCCCTTAGGAGGTACCACAGGTGGGAGGCAGGGTGGGGTTCTCCCACAACTTTGGTTAGGACCCATCTGAGCTGGCCTGGCTCTGAGAAAGAGCCACAGGTCTAAACGACAGTGCAGGACGTGTGAGGGAGCCTTACTTTCCTGAATACAGAAGATGAATGTCATCCGGCCTGGTGGCATTGGGTCCCACCGCATTCTCAGCCAAGCAGAACACAGCGTGGAGGTTATCTTTGAAACCCTGGGGGGAGAGGCAGGTGAGAGGTCCCATTATGGACTGAGAACTCTGAAGGGAGTGACAGAGAAGGAGGAGAGAGCTAGGTGCTCTCAGACCTGCAGAGAGCAGGAGGCAGACAGACTGGGGCCCTGAGGAGCAGGACATGAAGCTCGGGCCTAAAGACGCAAATTGGCAAGTCCCCTGTTAGAAGGGGAAGGCCTCCAGAGTCCAGACCGTTCACAACATATGAAAACTTTACATCTGAGGTAATCCTCCTGCCTCAGCCTCCTGACCATCATTCTTACCCACAATTTTACTACACGCCACTTCCTGGGTCCTGTGATTTGCACAGTTCTTCCTACAGGTAGCAATCCTAGCTCCCCAAGACAAGAAACAGCCTTCCCACCTCTGTTCTCTCCAGTGTGGCTGTGGGCACTCAAGTGTCTCATGGGCCGAGGCTCTGCCACTGCTGCTCTGTGGCTCTTGCTGAGGTACATTCCTTGTGTGTGTGTGTGTGTGTGTGTGTGTGCGCTTCCACAGCTAAGGGCTCTCCTTACGTCACTGGCTGTGGTCTCCTGTGGATCCACCACTCCTTGTGCCCATCACTGGACACCCCAGCACTAGCTGGAGGACGTCTAGAAGAACTGACCTGCTGAGGATTTCCTGGCCAGCATGTCGTCTTGGCTACCAGAGCAACTGCAGGAGTAAAGGACGTCTCCAAACACGTGTACCCATGGCTGCTTCCTTCATAGAACCTTCAGCATGCCCCCGAGTTAGCCCTTCTTACCAATAAGCCCTGCTAAGCGCCATTGCTGGGGCTTACAGTCCTGAGGGAGAGGAGCCAGAACTCACTCGCACCCTCACCTGCTTGATGGCGGCTCTGAAGGCTCCCAGGATGGCCGCAGCACCCCCGCAGTCTCGCTTCATCCCTGGCATAGTGGTCTGTAGTCACACAAAAGGACCGGAAGAGAGGGCGTAAGCCATGTACGCCACACAAGCCACGTGAGCATGGGGCATGGCTGACAGCAGCCTCGACGCCTCCAAGCTGCATGGCACACAGTGCTTTTCACAGGACTCCCTGAGCACCCCTTGCAGTCCATGAAACTGACTGGCAAAGGGGGGGTCTTCTACCAAAACAAGAGTTAGGTAACAGCAGAAATGGCGGAGATATAACTCAATTGTAGAGTTTTGGGGCAACCAGGCAATAGATAACATGGTAGAGGAAGACTAGGAAGCTACCAGTGGCCAGTCACCATGACTGGGTTCTCCCACAGAGCCTTGGACCCCAAGCCAGGGTAGGTGTCTACGCTCAGGACCTCTGACCTCTCCTCCGCCCTGAATCCACAGAAGCCAAGGCATGTGTGGTCACTCAGCCAGAACCTCAAGAGGCTTGACCAGGCTTCCCAGTGGCTGTCATAACTATGGCTTCCTCCTCAGACAGGGGACTCAGGAGGTGAAGTATTTGCCAATAAGTCATCCTGCCTGTGTTCTACACTTAGCACAGGTTCCTGTTGTGTCTCCTCTGAGGGGGACATAGGGTAACCCCAGGCTCATGCTTATCCTGATCTCCCTGAGCACAGGCTGACAGCCAGCCCGTGTGTGGCTCTGGCTTCTAGCAGATAAGTCCAACTACAGTCAGACACAGTGGTGTGCTGACGGCCTCACCCTTGGTCGATCCAGCCACAGAGAGGGTACGGTCTCCACAGCGTCCATATACTCACACTCACCCCAGCCCATCTTCCGTCTACTCCTGCAGTGGCCACGAGAAGCCACCTTTGCTAGCCTTCGTTTGTCCATCGCTATGGGGAGGCTGAGTTCTGTGCCTGCCCCTCTCCCTGCCTACCAGTTCCTATCTGACTACAGAGAGCAAGCGGATCTGGCTTATCCCTTATGCCATTGGCATCCAACGATCAGTAGGGGGCATCTTTATCACAGGGGGCAGCTGAAGACCCCTCCCACTAAAGCAGAAACCACCTCCTGTGAACTATAATGCCACTACATGTTTACATTGTATAGGCTTCCGGCTCAAACTGTTTGCATTTTAAATAAAAACAAGTCCTTGGAAGTAAGAACCTGGGCTTAAAATGCGCAGTCATTCTGCAGACCCCACTGTATCACAGGGGTCCTCAATTTTAGCTGACAGAATTATTTTGGATGTAGGAGGGGCTGCTTTTATAATAACATCAACTGAAAAGGGTCCACCTCGCATGACTGAAAAGCAGCCATCTTTGTGACCCACTCGGGGAGAACACACGCCTGCTGAAATGAAGAAATGGGGCCCCAGGCCGAGAAGAAAGCCATTTCCAAATGACCCACTCGGAAAATGCCTTTGACAGCTGTTCACGGAACATGGTGTGCCCCTGCACAGGTGTCACCTCCCAAGCAAAGTGCCAAGCTCAGCTGCTTACGTGAGGTCTCCTGACTCCCGCAGTGCTTCTGTTGTTACCAAGGGAAAGGCTCTCAGTGCTAAGGTGCCATCTGCACTAGTCAGGCTGACACATGCACAAAGGGCACAGCCACTGAAAGTGTCGAAGCTCTGGTCCACTGGAGGCTGTGACCTCGCAGTAAGCCAAGAGCCACTGGGTCCTTCGAGTCACGGTGACCTCCCTTGCAGAAGCCCCTCCATAAAGCAGGAATGTCAAGTTTGAAAATTTGAAAGTTTAAAAACTCCTGGGGCTGGAGAGATGGCTAGTGGCCAAGAACACTTGCTGAGGGGCCTGAGTTCAGTTCCCAGCACCCGTATGCTATCTCACAACAATCTGCAGGCTTGCATGTGGTGCATACTTGCAGGCAAAACATAAAATATATTACAAAAAACAAGAAGAAGAAGAAGAAAAACTCCACTGGAGTGAGTCACTGTCCCTACTGTATGAGGGACACACCTCAGCTGCCTCTTCCAGCTCTGCGGGAGGACAGGGAAGCCATGAGAGTGACAGACCCAGACAGCCACTGCCTGAGGCAGATGCAAGAGATAGTTTCTAGAGGAGGCATCGACTGGTAATAACAGGGCAAGCCTTCCTGGGAGAGCACAGAACAGCGGCCATCACCAGCACTGACGAGCTCTGCAGCTTGAGGTGGGACTTTGATAAACTTGTGTACACCACTTGACAGCCTCTCTGTGCCCCGGGGCTTCTCGGTGGAGCTAAGGGTGACAAAGGAGTGTGAGGTTTCTGGGATGAGGAAGTGCACCAAATGACAGACTCCAGGAGATCCACCCACCCCACCGAACAAAACAGATGCCCGAGGCTCAGGGCGGTTCACTTACGTCCCTGGGCTCGCCACAATCAGTCAAAGGATGCTGACATACCCGCTTGCAAGTGCTACACAGGCCAAGACTGCACACGGGGGCATCTATGTTTCAACTGAGGCATCTGGAGCCCAGGTCAGGAGGATGAGACCGACCCTGGTGCCCACTATTTTATTGTTCTCTGTAAACCTATGAGGATATGTGACACATGGATATGTGAATGCCATTACAATGGTCTCCGAGATGGCTAGCACTGGGATTATTCTAGAAAGTGAACTGGGTTTTGTTTTGTTGTTTGTTTTTTTTGTTTTTTTCCAGGAGCCTCTGGTATCAGCTGCCTAGGGTGACAGAAACCCCTCAGAGTTAAAGGAAAGGTGGGTTGGGATTCTGAGTAGGAACCCTGGTTCCTATGTGCGCCCAGCACAGATTGCAGAAGGGTTGATAGATTTGAATTCACAGGATGAGAGGCCCAGACAAAGTTCTTTCATGCCGTAATCCATCAGCAATTAGCGGAGACAGAGATGGACACTTATTTTGTGGGTCTTTTCCCTATTAAAATACACTAATGAGGTTTGAAGTGTTAATATGCTGCCTCTCTCTCTATTTGGATTGGAATATTTTTCTTTTCTAAATTTTCAACTGGCAAGATAATATGTGTGGAATTCAATAAAAGAGAATTATTTGCTATTGGGGTTATTTTTAAACTTGTATTATTAGTTCCATTTCCTGAGTAGTCCTGGAAATAATTGTGTTGGGTAGAAGAGGAGGCATTTTAAATAAAACAATCACCCACTCCTGATACTAAATGCACTGGGTACTTGAACGTGCCAGTCTGAATTGCACCCTGAGACCCGCATCTCACCTTCCCTTTGATGCTGAGGCCACCGGTGTCATAGACGATGCCCTTGCCCACCCAGGCAATGGTCTGTGTGGCCCCGTCAGGGGTGTGGCTGAGGACAGCCAGAGCAGGAGGGTGGAGTGCAGCTTTGCCAACCCCGTAGATTCCTGTGTAGGGAAAGAAAGAAGTGAGGTGCCCATTGCACCGGTGGGGACTCCCCAAGGCAACCAACCCAATGGACCTCCCTTCCCGCTCCTGCTAGGGGCCAGTGTGGAATGGGAGATTGCAGATCCATTCCAATGTCTACAACTGCAAAGAACTGTCAGGCAAGAAAACTCACTGAGGGGAAAAACACGGTATGACACCATGGTGAACAGAAGGGACTTACTGAGTGATGCTTCAAGGCCCCTCGCACCCTGAACTGGGCGGAGCCTTCCTCCTCCTGCAGCTCCACGGACTTTGCCCTATCACCTCCCTCCCTCTTTGCTTACATGCTCCATCTTCCAAAGAAAGAGGTGAGACTGCCTGAACACAGAGGCTATGCCTCCAGGTGCCCTGCACAACCACGAGGAGGGCGAAAATGCCTGTCTGGCAAACTCTTACTCATCCTGTCCACTGTGACTACTACCTCCTCAGAGAAACTCCCTAACAAAAATGGCTGCCACCATGGCATGATTCTCTGGTTAATGTGTGGAGGCTGGCACGACTCCAACAGCTGGCCCCAGTGAAGCCACGGCTGAGTATTCCCATCCTTCAATTCTCCTTCCTTCAATTGGGGAGCTCAGGGGTCTCGTCTGTAACAGGACTTGGCACATGTGACAAGGCCTTCTGGAGACTAGTTGGACATCTTGCTTGGTCATGCTTCCCAACCCTGTCCCCAGACACCTTACTCTGAGGTAGACATTGGCCACACTGTGAGTTGTCTTTTGGAGAGGACCCAAAGGGGGAACCCAGTCTGACCAGCAGTACCCCTGTCCCCAGTCCTAAGTCTTGACATGGATGTGGCAGATGAAACCACAAGTCAGCAGAGGGGTGTGGCCAAGAGTTCTGTTGCCTGAGCCTGGGGCCTTGGTTCGTAATCCCTGAAAGCAGTAACCTTTGCCTGCTCAGTCTAAAAGGTGCCTCGAGACAGCCCAGCTTTCCCCTCTAGTTCCTTGCTATGTAGAGATCTTGGAAGGAGGTTGCTTTAAGAGAGACGTGTAGGCCAGGACAACCCCCACTGCTGACTGTCACAGGAAATATGTTCTATGTGAGAACACTATGCACCAGGACCCTGAGAGTGACCAGGGACATGTAATCGAGGAACGGAAGGCCTCACTGAGCTGGCTCTGAGCAAGGGCATGGGAAGACGGGGAGGATGTGGGTCTAGCGACTCCCAGGACCAGCAGCAGAACCTGGAAGGCTGCCCCTGCCTCCCCCTGGGATGTGCTGTCTCCCAAGCTCTGGTCTTGGCCTGGGACCCGGGCTGATTCCATTCCCTTCAGGTCCCCAGGAGGATGAGACTGAAGACCCTGGGCCAGATGCTCCCAATGCTAGCCCCACCACCCACGTTCCCCCAGCGTCTCCTGGACAGCTCTACACACCTCCAAATCCTTTGGTCTTTAGCTGTTCATCGCGGATGATGGTGGGGGAGATCCCCAGCTCCTTTCCAACTTGGCTAATCTCCTGGATGAATTCATGGAAAAAATAACAACATGAGACACTTGAAAAAGGCTCAACTCAAGGCAAGGCTGGGCTTCACGCCATGGCTTCACTCTGGGAGAGGAACCACCGTGGAGGCCCGTGGCTGTGCTGCTCATGATGAAGTCCAAAGGGGAAGACTGGCCCTGCACATTCCGTTCCTACAGCTGGGCTCCAGCCTATGGATGGCCCCAGTGAGGACCGATCTTCACCACGCCCTCAGCTGAGGATGCTAAACTTCTCGATCAAAATGGACACCAGGATGTGTAATATAATGAAAACAGCCAGGCCACAAAAAGTACAGGAAAAAAAAAAAAACCCGTAAGGCTTTCTTGCCATCTGTGATCTGAAGACCACCCCACCTCAGTGGGACGAGGCCACGAACCTCAAGGAAGATGTCCGTGTTCATCTCATTGCATGGTGTGTCCACAATGCGAGCGGCTAGTCGGACACCTTCTGTGGCATTGGTTAAACACTAGGGAAGAAGAGCAGAGGGCATCGCTGGGGCCCATGGGCAGGCTGGGAAGGGTGTTCTCTTCCCAGCCCATCCAGTTCCCGAGCACCACAGACATCAAATACAACACTCTAGGAGAATGCTTCAGGCTGTTCACAGGTATGGTATGTAGGGAGCAGGTGCTTTGGGGATCCCTCAAAACATCGCCCTACAATGTTGAGAAGGAGCTTTCCATGAGTCCTCTGGAGGAACAGAGGTTTGCCATGCTGTCCTCCCCGCCGCTGCATGGTCTACTAGGGCATAGAAGACCCTATAGCTGCTGTACAAGGAACGGGACCATGTTCTATCTTGGAGAACTCATTAGCCTCAGAGGACCCAGGAGAGGACAGGAGCTTGAGACAACAGACCGGACCAGACTCCTAGCTCTGTGCTAAGGACAACCCAGGCACAGCCCAGTGGGGTCTGCAGATACTAGATGGTCCAGAGACGGGTGGCTCCAGGCCTCTGCAGAGCCACCCCAGCCCTAGAGCCCTGCACATCCACCTTTCTCTGCCACAGGGCCTTCCTCCCTGTTGACTTGAGCATACCCCCACCTCCATTTAATACCATCATTTACCCAAAGCCTCAGAAGCCAGGGATAACTGACTGCGTCAGTGCCTCTGTGCTGGCCGGAAGAAACAGATATTAAGGGGCTTGCGGGGGCGCAGGGCTTTAGCTTGCAGTTCATCATCACCTCCCCCGGACTTATATGTCAGGAGGGCAGGCGCAAGTCGATTCTGCCAGCCAGCCACCGCCCCCGCTGTCTGACCATCACAAGAGCCGCTGCCTGTCCCAGGTAATTAAACCTCGAAGGCTCCACGTAGAGACCTGGGAGCTGACAGCTCAGATATGAGCTGTGCTTGTGAGGCCCTGCCACCTGTCAGCAGTCGGTGGCCTGCGTGGGATGTGTGTTGGGCCGAGGACTGGCCTCAAGGGAGGCAGTCTAACCCTGCAGACCCTCCACACAGTTCTCACTAAGCAATGACTGAGAGTGAAGAGCATTCCAGCCTCGGTTTCACTGACAAGAGAAGCAACATCTGCTCGCTTCTTCTCTATGTGTTTATATGAGGTCTGCTACACGGCAGGACAAACTCTCCAAAGCCTGGGAGAAATGTCAGTAGAGACAAAGACAAAGCCACTGGTTAAACTCCACAGGGCCCAGAACTCTAGGGGTGGGGTTGTGGGGATACCCTGATGAGGAAAAAGAGGAGGCACTATCACCACGGAGTGCCCAGACATGGGCATGCCTGGCGAGTTGAGTAGGGATTCACCGTGGGAGGATAGACAGCCGTGCAGAAGGAATGGAAGGGGCCAGGGCTAGCCATTGTGGGAAGGAGGGAGGGCTATGCTCAGGGTTCCAAGCAAGGATCTGGCAGGAGGTGAGACGGAAGCCCAGAAGGGACTCCTAGAATGAGCAGACAGTCCACTGCCAGATGAAGACCACAGGTAGTGGAAACCGTGCAGAGTGAGGCCACTAAGGCCAGAGAGTTTGGAAAGAGAATGTAAGAGGGTGAAGGCCTGTTGGGGTAAGGGGCTTGAGAACCAGTAGGCATGCTCCACGGAGGGATGGACAGACAGACACATGGGTGGGGATGGACAGACAGACACATGGGTGGGGATGGACAGACAGACACATGGGTGGCCCTCAGAAACAGAGAAGGGACCCAAACTAGGTAGGGAAAGGGGGTTAACACAAGCAAAGCAACTAGACTGTTCTCAAAACCAGAGAGCTGACACAAGATGGCAGACCTGGAGGACCGCCTCCTTTTAACTATCAGGGAGACAGAGGACAAAGAGACAGAGTAGGGGGCTGGCTTGAGGCTCAAGTGACAAGCCTCCCTGAAGCAAAGTGGAGGGCCGAGCTGGTCTCTGGCTGCTGGGTGGAGGCCAGGTTAAGGCAGCGGGAAGGCAGCCTAGGTCAGGTGCCTCCCTTGACTGACAGGCTGGCAATGGTTTCCTCTAAGGCTCCAGTGAGATGATACACATTAAAGTACTCCCTACCTAACACATAAAAGTGCTCCCCACATAACACAAAAGTGCTCCCCGTATAACACACAAAGGTGCTCCCCACATAACACACAAAAGTGCTCCCTATCTAACACACAGAAGTGCTCCCCACCTTACAGACAAAAGTGCTCCCTAACACATAAAAGTGCTCCCCATCTAACACATAAAGGTGCTCCCCACCCTATACACAAAAGTGCTCCTCATCTAACACACAAAGGTGTTCTCCACCTAATACACAAAAGTGCTCCTCACCTTACACACAAAGGTGTTCCCCACCTAACACACCAAAGTACTCCCCACCTAACACACAAAGGTGCTCCCCACATAACACAAAAGTGCTCCCCACCTTATACACAAAAGTGTTCCCCACCTAACACACCAAAGTACTCCCCACCTAACACACAAAGGTGCTCCCCACATAACACAAAAGTGCTCCCCACCTTATACACAAAAGTGCTCCCCAACATATAAAAAGTGCTCCCCATCTAACACATAAAGATGCTCCCCACCTTACAAAAGTGCTCCCCACCTAAGGGGACAACCGTGCATAATCAAACCACAACTGCACTGAACAAACAGACAACACAACAAGGACCCTTTTGGGGATCCCCGAAAAGCACTGTAGCCCTTCCCTGGGGAAGGGAAGGGAAGGGAAGGGACGAGCTCTCCACCTGAGCTCCCAGGAGGCAGTGTCCCAGTCCCTCTAGACACCCACTTGCAAGGTGGATACTTCCACTGGGCCATTGTCTTGCCCCACCAGGAAGAACTCCACCACGACCGTCCTCTTTTCTGCGCGCCGGGATGCCCCTGAACGGTGTGTGAAGAGTGGGAAGGCCCGTGCCAGGGCACAGGCCGAGGCGAAGACCTCAGGCTGTTCGCAGACCATCTGTAGTGAGAGAGAAGCAAGGTGGGGCTGGAGCGACCAAGGGATGCCACCAGGCCTCTCCCCGTGGCAGCGCTACAAACCGCACAGTAACGCGCGGCTGCGTGGGAAAGATGCCGCCACCACGCGCTGCTGTCCACTCTTCCCCAGACAGACGAGCAGGCCGCAGACATAAGCCCAGGCCTCCGTAAATCTAGGCTGGCATCTCTGATTTGTCACGCAAACGGATCTGGCGTAGATCACTACTCGGTGGTGGCAGGGCTAGCATGGGCCATGGCATGGAGCGGCCTGCTCGGCCTGAGGCGCACTCGAGGGCCCGGCACTCACCAGGATGCACCGGTGGGTTCCGGGCGGCAGGCAGGTTCGCACGAGCCTGGTGATGAAGTGGGCCGCCGAAGGGCTGTTGTGCCGGCTCACCCTGGAGGGCAGAGCTGCCACTGTGGCGCAGTTCAGGTAGAGGGGACAGCTGTCAGTGGGATTGGGGTTGAGCGTGGCCAGCGCTGCCTGCCAGAGCTAGAGTAGGAGGGAGACATGAGACAGACAGGCCGGGCTTCAAAACCGTGTGCTGTGTGGCTGGATGTGCCCTGCCGGCCACGCCCCGGCCGCCACGGCCAGCAGGGTGGCTCCCTGGCACCCTACCACCCTGGCGGGGCTGCGCCTCGCGCGGGCAAGGCCTGTCTGGGGACCCTCTGCTTCAAACACTTGGAGGAGCGGCTCCTGGGCCTGCCTTGGCCCAGTACCCACGGCGGGCGGCGGGTCTCGAGGCCAGAGGCCACGCGGAAAGCCGCCGCTGGGCCTTCTGCATGGCCGGGCCGGAGGCGCGGAAGCAGGTGGCTCGGCCCAGGCGGGCCAGCGACACAGGCCGGGCCTCGCTGCAGCCAGGGCCTCGGGGACAGACGGCCAGGCCTGTCGCGGGCCTGCGCCCTGGGCCCGGCGGGGCGCGCGGGCGAGGCGGGGCCTGTGTCCCAGGGCCTGGGCTTGGCAGGCGCATGGCGGCCGCGGCCCGCTCACCTCCTCGGTGACCCGGGGCTGCAGCTTCCCGCGGACGTGGCTCCAGGGCACGCGGTGCAGGTGTTGCAGCTGGCCCAACAGCAGCAGGGGCCGGCTCTGGGGGTCCGCGTCCCCGGCGCTCGCCTGGAACTGCAGCCCCACGCTCGCCATCTTCCCCCCCGCGACCCCAGCCGGGCCGCCCGGCACCCTGCGCCCTGCTCCGGCCCGGCTCGGCGCCGCCCCGGCCCGCCCGGCCTCGGCGCCCCGCCTTCCCCGCCGCCTCCGGGCCGCGCCGCCCTGCAGGGCCCACCCGGGGCGCGAGGGGGCGCCGGCGGAGGCGGGGCGCGGGCCGCACTGCGCCTTCCGGGCCTCCGTTGGGGCCCAGTGGCTCGCGAGCCCCTGGAACCGCTCCAGTCCGGCTGCTACCCTGGCCCGCCTTCCAGTAGGTTCCTGGACTCGAGGAAGCCGCACTTGCCAGGGACTGGCCCTGGCTACTGGGCCTGAGGATTAGGCACTCAGATTCCCCCTCTATTCAGTGTAGGCCGCCTCCTCAGCCTAACACTCGCCCGGAAAGGTCACCATTCAGAACTGGGAGCAAGCAGCTGCCTCTGCTCGTTGTCACCTGTGTTGGAGAGGAAAAGATGACAGTGTGGGGAGGTTATAGGAAGTCATTTGAAAGGAGTCAACTGCTACCCTACATTGCCCAGGTTTTGACAACTCCAGGCCTGGAGCTCAGTCTTATATGTCACTTTTAATCTGCATTCCTTCTCTAATATCAGCCTTTAAAACTAGCAAAGCAAGGCTGGCTGGGTGAGAAAAAGGCGCTTGTTGTAGCGCCTGAGGACCAGAGTTCTAGTCCCGTATCTACAAGGTGCAAAGCAACATCCATAACATAACATGTCCATTGACTAAGAGGTTGACTAAGAGGCAACCACTCATAGTGACCTCAGCACACACAGACACACACACACACACACACACACACACACACACAGAGAGAGAGAGAGAGAGAGAGAGAGAGAGAGAGAGAAACGACTAATTCAGAGAATATTAAATAAACCATTTTAAAAAAAACCTACCAAAGCCAGTTTCATAGCACAGCATTCCATACCACTGACCTTGCAGGCACAGCCCACCTCATGCCCCTACCCACAAGCCATCTATGGTATGGATTTCCTCAACTTTGAAGCTTCCATCGGATAGCCCAGAGCAGGCCAGCCCTGAAGACCGCAGTAGCTGAATGAACAGAGGGGATTCCTTTGAAATTCTGGCTTTCCTGACACAGAAGTCAACACTAATTGGATCTTATTTTCTCGAAAAAGAGTTTTTTTTACAGCAACTGCATGTTTTCACACATTTGTAAAGGGTACTAAGTGTTCTATCCTGATTCTCTGGTGTTTGCAAATACAGCGTGAAGCACAAGGCACTCAGGAGGGGCCAAGAGAACTTGCCATCTTCCTAGAGAGTGGCAGGCCCAAGCTCATCCCTGTGGGCGAAGCATTGTGTCCATGGGCCAGTCCGCGGCAAGGTGTCCCCTGCAGGAGTGACACTAGGAGGTAGGGGAGGAGTGGACAGGACTCAGCATGCAGCCTAGGAGAGCGAGAACTGACACTGAAGGTGGGCAGGCCTCTACAGAAGCTACAGACCGTAGAGACAGCCAAAACGTATTTCGGAGCGCTTGGGGAGATGAGTTGGTAGGTAAAATGTCTGCCGTACAGGCATGACGATCCCAACACCTCTAGAAAGATGGGCTGTAGTCCATCTTTCTAGAGGTGTCCATCTTTGCCACTGCGGGCAGAGACAAGGGTCCCTGGAGCTGGCGATCAGCCTTTCTGACCCAGTTGGTTAGCTTCAGGTTCGGTGAGAGACACTGCCTCTAAAACCAAGGCGTGGCCTTTCAGATGGCTTGGCCTTTCAGATGGCTTGGTGGATAAAGGCACTTGTCTGTGTTCAACTCCCGGTTCCCTCCTGGGGAGACGCACACCAACTCTAGTAGGTTGTCATCACCCTGCAGGTGAGTCCTGTGTCATGCTCAAGCAAATACACAAACACAAAAGGAATATGAAGGTAACTGTGAAAGTCTGCCGAAAAACCAAAATGGAGATTCATTAAGGGAAGACCCCCTAAGCCAACTGAAGGGAGTTGGGACTTTTCAGAATCCATAGTTGAGGCAGCAAGCAGACTAGAGCTGGGGCACGCTGGACAAGCTTGAAGCAAGGTTGTGGTTGAGCCATTCCACAAACAGACCGGCCATAAAAGACAAGGGGAATGCCTGGGGAAACTCCTATGGGTCAGACACTATCTGGACTGGAGTCTCCTGTCTCCTGTCCTTGGATGCAGTTTAAAATAACCTTCCTGCTAACAAAAATAAACCACCCTCCTACATTGCTGATGGCCCGATCTGCACGTATGCCAAAAAAACCCCACCCTGCGCGCCAGAATCCCCCGCCAATGTTTGAATCAGCAAATCATGTGTAACCACGCCAAACCCCCCTGACAACCCTCCTGACTTTTCCTATATAAACCCCTAACTTTTGAGCCTCAGGGTCAACTCCTCTGTCTCCTGTGAGATACGTGTTGGTCCAGAGCTCTGATAATAAACTACCTCATGCGTTTGCATCAAGTCAGTCTCTCGTGTTTCCTTGGGTGTACGCTATCCTGAGAATGGAGTGGGGGTCTCCCCAAAAGGAGGTCCTACACAACCTGTAGCCTTTGTTCACACACATATGAACACAGGCATCTCTCTCTCTCTCTCTCTCTCTCTCTCTCTCTCTCTCTCTCTGTCACACTCACACACACACACACACACACACATTCATAGACAATAAAGCCTGCCTATTCACAGAATCCTCCCCTATAAATAAAGGAAATAACTTTTGTGACTCAAACGAAGATGGCTCAGTTGGCTCAACTCAGCCAACATTTATTAAACACTACATACAGAGCAAGAGGAGCTATTGGATGCTTTGTAATTAAGCAAATATTCCTGATCCCCGGTTTTATGCCACCCCAAGACAGAAGAAATTGAAACC
The DNA here is from genome assembly GCF_947179515.1 of Apodemus sylvaticus. Lineage (NCBI taxonomy): Eukaryota > Metazoa > Chordata > Mammalia > Rodentia > Muridae > Apodemus > Apodemus sylvaticus. The sequence continues at coordinate 160,016,424 of NC_067476.1, read as the reverse complement.
TCCCAGAACATTCCACTTTGGATGCCTACCAATTTCCTCAAGATGGAAGGTATGACGGATCCGAGAAAGTTTGAGGAAACTACTTTCCCTCTCACAGCAATCTTCACAGACACTAATATAAAGGAGATAGGGCCACTTTGTTTAGTTAGATAGATTTTGGGGTTTTGTTTTTGTTTTTGTTTTTGGCTTTTCCCCCCGAGACAGGGTTTCTCTGTGTAGCCCTGGCTTTCCTGGAACTCACTCTGTAGACCAGGCTGGCCTCCAACTTATAAATCCGCCTGCCTCTGCCTCCCAAGTGCTGGGATTACAGCCGTGCACCACCACTGCCCTGCAGTTAGATAGATTTTTATGAAGTTATTAATCCACAGCTCCGGATACACCTCACTGTCAAGGAAGAATTGAACTTCTTAAAGTTGTTGTTGTTGTTTGAAAGATGAAAGTTTAATACAAATGGCCAGATCTCACAACCCAAGCAGCAACTTAAAACTGTGATGAGTTGGAGGCCACTCCACACCCAACAAGGGTGTTTCTGAGGCTCAGAAACAGCACAAAGTTCAAAGGCTTCTGGAAGAAACCAGAGTAAAGTTCTCAGGAGTCATGAGGTCACATTCTGGGACACATATCCCCTAAGGCTGTCTGCAGTCAAGTTTCCTTAGTGCTAGTGTGTCTGTCCCAAGAAGGCAAGCAGCATGGTGCACGGGATCCTCATCCAGTGGTCATACATGCATTCATGTATTCATTTTGGTGCTGGGGACTGAACCCCAGGGCCTTGTCCTGCTGGCTCGTGTCTCTCTTCGTTTTCTACCAGGCTAGTCTCAAGCTCATCTCTAGCTTGGTAGGCTGGTCTTGGACTTGCAATCCTCCTGCCTCATCTTCCTCAGTCCAACCTAGTTACCTAGTTAGCAAACATCAGTTCTGAACAGCTCTAGACCCCTGAGCTCTCAAAAGAGAGCAGCAGTGTATGAAAGGTGCTTAAATGTGCGGATGGATGGAATCACAGCCACAAAATCCAGACATCCGGTTGCTGGGGGAGGACTGAGGATAGGAAGCCCTGCAGACTGGGCTAGGCCTGTGTCGTGGGTCTTGAGGGGTGAGTTGGAGTTTGCTAGCAGTTAGATCCTGAACTAGGGAGCTAACTGCTCATTGGGTGCCCTGGGGTCTAAAGGACAGACACAGTCCACTCGGGACATCCGGACTCAGGTGACTAGACCCAGCACACATTCAGCCACAGAGTTTGTACCTGCCCTTGTACATGACTGAACACCAATCAGAAGTCCTTAAGGCTTAGGGGAAATGAACTTTATGAGCACCAAGTAGAAGGCAGCACTGGTTTGGTGATCCCCATTCTACGACCCTTGGCTGAAGCTACCAACCTAGAAGTGAGCCCAGACCATCAAAAAACAGAACATGACCTCCGTGGGTGCTGCCCCAGGCTGCGATATCTGTGTCTTGCCTCTCTGCACCATGTCTTGAAACCCCTAAGATGGCAAAATGCCTTGGCTACATTCTGTAAGCAGTAGTACCAGGTGGTTCACCTACGGTCACACCAGAGCCACCCAAACTAAGAGGAGCTCACTGCTGTCGAAAACAAACAAAGAGCACCTTCACCAACTATGGGGAGTTGAAAACCTAGTATAATGAAGACACTTCTGTGCCGTTCAGCAAGACTGTGCATGTTTATAATTGATACATATTCATGTCTACACGTGTGTGAGCACATATTTCTTTCCTGCAATGTCTAAAGCAAACTGCATGCATTTATCCCTAGGCAGCACAGAGTGTACCCTGGGAATGAGGATGCCACTTGGACCACATCCTCCCACTCAGACCCACGGGCAACGTGAGATTCAAACAATACTGTCCTCTATTGCTGTTTACAGCGCTTTGACGTCCTTGCTGTCCTCAGACATCCTCTGTGGCTTTTTCCTTCACCAGAAGCCATGCAAGGATCAGACGTTCCATTCGGCTGTCAGGTTCTCTAGTCTCCCTGAATCCAGAATAATCCCCACCTCTTTCTCACAATGGGGATCTGTCACACAAAAGGCCTTGAAGTTTGAATCTGCTTGCTACTTTGAGATTAGATTTGGGTTGAAGGTGTTTGGCAAAAATCTATATTGTTTTCCACTGTTCCTCAAGAGGAGGTTCAAGGGCTAAGTGTCCCTTACATTCGGTTTAAGTGGGATCTGAGAGATCTCTTCTGGTCAAAGTGCAGGTCTTTACAATCAATAGAATTAGAAGCAGTGTCTGCTTTACAGTCCAAATTCTCCCATTCATAACCACCATTCCTACCATTTATATATTTGATATTGATTGATTGATTGATAACGGCAGGGACTCACATTGCCCACCTGAGGTGGGCCTTGAACTTGCGATCTTCTTGCACCTGCCTCACAAGGGCTAGGATTTCATGTGTGTGCCATTATTGGCTGTTTCATGCAGGCTAGGCAAGCACGCTACCTACTAACTGGGCCACATTCCCAGTCCCCACCTCCCTTATGTAATAGGTGCATGGCAGGCAGCAAAGGGCTCTGACTTGCAGCATTGGCCTTATTTTCTCAGGAGGGGCTAAAGAAACTGTCGCTGTTTTGTTAATTTCCTGTCCAGACACCAGAACAGACATCTGTTTATGTCTACTGTTAGAGGAAGTTATCTTCCCTACTAGATAGAACCTTTCTCTTTTCCTCACGGGGAGGGACACCTTGGGGCTGCTAGGATGCCCTGGTGTTCAGTGTTTCTGTCACTGGTGACCCAGCTCTAGCACTAGAAGTGCAAATGAGGGCTCCATGGCTACAAACTCAGGCTGTAATTTCCAGCTATTTCTCTGAGTGGCTTCCTTCTTGCTTCCAGGGACTGGCTACATCATATGAGAAGTACAATACAGAATGAAAAGGCAGAACTTGTGTCTCCAAAAGGTGCAAGCCAGGAAATTGACCCACACACGAGGCCCTCCCTAGGGGCCCAGCGCCCTGCCCCATGCCCTTATGAACACTCTCAGGTACCGGTCTGTGACAGTACAGTTGCTCAGGCCAGCAGCAGCCCCCTTAGTCTGGCTGGTATATCCCAACACATCCTCAGTTTTGTGTTTTGTTTGTTTAGTTTGGTCTAGAGTTATGATAGTTCACTCTGTTCCTTCTTGTCCAAAATCCAGCCAGCCACTTCTCCAGAAAGTTGTGGCTCTTGGGTGGTATTTGGGACCAATTGGTTAAGTAGAAGCACACTAGGTCCCCAGTGACACTCGTCGTGGGGTCTTGTCATTCACAGGTTATCATGGGCTTGTAGATGCCCCCCCATTGTGATCCCTCTGCAGCTCCTTCTGGACACCCAGCCACCCTCCCATGGATGTGCTCTCCCCACCGTAGAGAGCACCAGGCTCCCCTCCCACCACACAGCTACCATCTCTTTATTCTTTTTGTGCTTGCACACGCCCACCGCCACGTGGGGAGCTGGTTTTGTGGCTACATGCCTTATCCGTGGTAGCCACTTAGGTTCGTGCTTGTGTTCAGATGATGGCTTGCTTCCCTTCAATTCCTATTCTATTTTCTTTTCTGAATATGTGAAACATTTATCCATCTCAAAAAACCCCTAGCTGTGAAAAGGAATGCTCAAAAGGGGGTTCTTCCTGTCCCTGCTATTCATTCCTCACACATCCCTCTTCACCCCCACGGGCAGGCCATTTCTACTAGTTTCTGGTTTATCTTGCCTGCCTCTTTGAGAAAAATACAGCTACTACCTCCACGCATCTTACACAAAAGATGTCGCACAATCGTTTGCACCTTGCTTGAAAGGCAGGCAGTACAATCTCATCTCTGCGACTGTCTTCAATCTCTGCCATTGGCAGGACAAGAGAGAACTCGTTAACAAAAATGCACCAGCAGAATCATTTATTAACAAGCTGAACCTGGTCCTTTGGACACCGGGTCTTGGGAACTCCTGGAGGAGATGGAGGTCTGAACTAGTCCCTGAATCGGCCTCCCTGCTCCAGGCAGCGATAACCCTCATGTCTCGGGGACTAAATCCCTATTTACCTCCGAACACCAGCACAATTATTTTTGTAGTTGTGAAAGTGTTTGAGGGCATAGTGAAGACCTGGAGCTCTGGGACTGGGGAGGAAGCAGGAAGGAAGAGAGCAGTGATCAACAGCTACTGCAGCCCCACGTTCCCTTAAGCAAACCCAACCTGTGAACATGTAGACTTACAGAACAGCAAAATGGAGGTGAATGTTTATTCTGATCAAATCTTTTCCTGAGGAAAAACCTTTGCTGGCAGGATCCTGTTAGAAGCGGATCTCTCCAGTGTATTGAGATGACTCACTCCAGCCCACGTCATATTCACCTCACAAACACCCTTGTGTTTATTACCCGTCTATCTGTGCTATCCAACGCAGACCTTTCAAAAAGAATCATAAATCTGTTGTTGAGGATTTGGGCAACTGAGTGGTGTGAGGGGAGGGTGGGGGAGGCAAAAAGCTCATCTAAAAGTCTTAGGCTTTTGTTGTCTGGAGCACTGAGCAAGGAGAAGCAAATTCAATATTTTCTTCTCACTGAATCTGTAAGGTCCTTTTTGTCAGGCTGACTCAAAGTTATGGATGGAAAATTCTGGGTCTTTATTTCAGGCTGGTTCATAGTTACAGATGAACATTCTAGAAGGGTCTTTATTCAAGGCTGGTTCATAGTTATGGATGCAACATTCTGGAAGGGCCCTTATTTCAGAGTGGTTCATAGTTGTAAATGGAAAGTTCTGGAAGGGCCCTTATTTTAAGGCTGGTTCATGGTTATGGATGGAGCATACTGAAGTGCCTTACATTACAGTTCAAGGTGAAATGCCAGGTCTCAGCCATTTATAAAACGAGAATGACACCCAACCCAAGCAGAGAATAAAACGCTTTCTTCAGACTCATGCTTTCCCAACATCTTCATAATAGAGTAACCCGGAGGACATTCCCCGTGAGAAGCCCAGGAAGGCATTTTGAAGGCTTCCTCTCCCCGTGCCAGCCACACTCAGCAACGTGTTGCACAGTTTTTTAGACCAGGATTTATTTATTGCTTTAAAGTACCAGATGGTACTGAATTTTCGAATGAGAGGCTACATTCCATCCCTAGGATTCTCAGGGCTATAGAAAAGAGGGCAGCTGGATACTGGGTCCCATACTCTCGGGGTAGACTGGGAATCCAAGGGGAAGGCATAAAGGGGTCAGTACTTCTGGGGTCTCAGAAAGTCTGGGTCCCTGCTTGTTGGTCTGCACCAGGGGTTGGGGGCTTGGACAGCTCTGAGTTGTGCAAACAGAAAACATAGGCCTCCATAAGGCAGACATGAGGACTGGAGTTCTGTGTAAATCTGATTATTAGCATGAACTGAAGGCCCCGCCCTGTTTAACTCGCAAGACCTTTTAAATGGATGACCAACCTTGAGGCTTAATTGGATTTAAAAAAAAAATCAATTTCTAGCCATCGCATAGTGTTGAAATGAAGTGCTGCATTCTCAGGCAATTGTAAAATCAGGTCTGCCCAAGACTATTTTTTATTATTTACAACTTTAAAATGACATTATCCATCTCAGCGAGCATTTTATGCACGCATATACCTTTGGTAAACAACTGCGAGCTCACGTGTGCGAGCACACACCACCCGGTCGAGTCACCGCACACTCATTATTTTTCTGTTCAGAGGCAGGCTGATTCATCAGCAGCAATCTCTTCACACCAATTACACAAAAAACCGAGCTGGGGCAATGGCTCACCGCTGTCTGCAGCTCTCTGAGCTGTAGCCTGCTCTCAGCTTTGTAATGAGAAAAAACACCCTTGAGGAAGCTTTTTACCAAATCACATCTTGACCATTAAATCTTTCTTGAAGAAGGTCATTTAATTTTATGGAAAGAAATGAACAATTAAAATGGAATAAGCAGAAAGAAGTGCTGGTCTAGAGATTAGGAAAGTGACAATTCAGTTCAATCCTGTGCTACGTAGCCTGGGCATGGGTCTCGGTTTCCCCATCTGGAGAACTGGGAGGTGTTTTTCCTCCCCCACAGTGAATAAAACAAAGCCCTACTATGGTACCCTGGGTCTGAATGCCAAGCCAGACAACAGGCATTTTGTTCCCTCAGCACTTCCTGGGAAAATGAGACCAAATGACATAAACCAGGGCCCTCAGCCTCTGTCACATCTGTAAATGAGAGATAGTGATTACTAATGGTGGAATTTGGATGATTAGCTTAAAGCAATTATAGAATTATAGTTGACAAACAGAAAATGCAAACCCCAGTGGTCTGTTTTAACGAAGCCTGACTGGAATTCGCGTTATCAAATGGAGCCTTGTTTAAATAGCCCATTTTTGCCAGATTATGGAATGAAAGTGGAGGACCACACAATTATCTCAGCATTCAGGACAGTCCAGGGAGCTCATTTGCACAATTGGACAAATGATTATTTTCTTTTGCCTCAATTGACCAGATAATTGTGCACAAGTCTCTGCCATTTGGCTCTGTGGAATGTCCCTAGACGTTGTAAGAAAACCCAGCATAGATGGGTTGGTCAGCCTGAGGATGGTGATTCTGAGTCTGAGGAGAAGCACTTCTACGTGAGCTGTCTACATGTCCACTGGGGGCCCCATTAGCTTGTTCTGACAGTCGTCAACTTGCAGGGTCTGCTTTCCTTCAGTTTCAAAACAACTAAACAGAAACATCAGACACAAGGTTAAAGGTGCCGTGTGGGTGGTCAAGAGAACTCAAAGAAAACTCAGAGGTTTCAAAGGGCCAATAAACACAGGAAAATACAACTGAGACCCACAGTTACAGGCACTGAGCAGAACTAAGCCCCCAAACGCTCATCAGATGGATCAGGGCTGCCTCCTTAGAAGAAATAAAATCCTGCCATGTAACTAGTCCCGGACGCTGCTGTCCCCCCTTTATCCGTCTGGCCCCAGCACACCATGAAAAGGGTCTTTACATGGTCCCCATATGGCTGAGATAGAAGGGACCCAGATGATCAAAGGCCCGTGGCTCACAGCTCTGCTGTGCTGCCATTCACATGCAAGTCTGGGTAGGTGCCTATGACCTCATACCACAGACAGGAAGGTTGCCCATGTTCACAATGAGCAGAGTTTCACACTCAGCCTGTAGTCTGATACTCAGGATGAGAGTCAAAGGGACCACATACCTCAGCTGTTCACCAACTCTGACCCAGTGCCCGAGTCTCAAAGCACTCTGCTTAACATCAATGCCCAATTGTGTGTACACACTTGTGTGTCCATTCTAAGCCCAGATCACCAAAGACTCCATTGCAAAGATGACTCCAGTTCCACTGTTTAGCCACCCCCACTGCCCTGCATGGTAGCACTTGTCTTTCTATAATCTCAGCAGCTGGAAGGTAAAGACAGGGTCACAAGTCCAAGGGCAACCTGGGCTACACAGACCCTGTCTAAAACAAAAAACAAAAACCCCTCACCCCCTATTCATAGTCCTTCCCACCTTAAGCCACATCAGGATGTTGGCTTGAATGTAACTACCATTGGACTCAACGTTCTAGTCTTAGGAAAAAGGACTTGAGAGGAACATCCTCTGAAAGTGACGACTTCTGCATTATCCAGCGGCTGATAAGGAAGAAGGGATCACGTGCTGTACAAGAACAGGGCATAGGACGCAAGAGTCTGCAGTCTGTGGTTCAACAAGCTCTTTGGAGAGTCTGCCAGGACCTGCCTGCTATGACAGCCACCCCACACTCTGCCTAGCAAATACTGTCCTTCGAGTCTGTCATGCCACACTGGAGGAAGACATTTCCCAGTGGTAGGCCCTGGAGCCTGCACACTGCAGACCACTTTGGGCACGATCTGAAGATTGCAAAACAGGCTCTAGTGCTCACATAAAGCGTGTTTCCATAACGAAAAATAATTATCTGTCTTTTATGTGGTTTCTCTTTTTGTATATTGGATAGCAAATTGATTGGTCCCTTTGCGGGCCTCCATTAGATAGACAAATCGTCTTTCAGGCTCTGAGGCAGAGGCCTCAGGCACAAAATAAATGGCCATGGCCCCAAAGATCCCAGACACGGTCAGGCCCTCTGCTAACACAAACACATTTGAAGAAAATATGACCCCCATAGTTAAAATTAATACCAGGAGTGCGGGATGCTCTTTAATCTGCGAGATTGCTTTATTGTACAAAAAGTTTCCAGTAACAGTAAATTAGTTTTTTTTTTTTTAAAGGACAAAAAAAAGTCATTTTGGATAGAAGCATTTCACTAATTGCTTTATTTAAGCATACAAGGAAAAAGTCTTATCTGACCAATTAGGTTGAAGGGTTTTATTACCTTTAAGAAGCCATTAGCTGGGATGAAACACTGCAAGCACTGTGTCAAAACAAATAAATAATGCTCTCTCAATTAGCAGAGAGAGTGGTACATCCGTTAAATTAGACACACATTGCTTCACATAGCGGGCCCGGCCAGCACCCCAATGTCCCCCCACCCCCAACAAACAGAAAGACAGGCAGCAGTTTTAAGCTAGTCTTAGGAAAGATCAGGAGCCCAGAAGGACCAGCAGCTCTTTCCCTCTCCTCTTCCACACCAACTCTGCAAGAGCCTGCAGGGCAGCGGGGAGAGGTGATGTCCAGAGGCGCCTCCCAGGCACAGGGAGAGACGTGTCTGTGTGATTGTCACCTCCATGGCAGACTGAAGGGTGGGATGGATGCACAGACAGTGGCTGTCAGCAGGTACAAGAGTCCTCTTCCAAAAGCAATTACTGTGGGGGACCTATCGGGGCACGGATACGAACTTCTCAAAGGCTTCTCTCTCAGCTCTCCCCCAGAGGCAGGGGCATCCCAAAGAGTGCATAAAGCTCTGCAGCCGGGTACAACCCATGCTCTCTGTCAGGACACCTACCAGGGTGGCTTGGGGCCAGACCAGCACCACACTGCCTTCAGGCAGAAGGAGACAGTCCCTCTCCTCACAGGTCCTTGGGACAATTTCTAACCAGATGGGTTGGGAGAAAACCAACAGCCCCGCTAAAATGAAATCTATTCAGGGAAATAAATTATAAATAGTGATTCTTTCTTAAAAGGTCACTTTTCTTCAAGGCTTTCACAATTACTCCATAATCATCTCCACAGATTGCTTGAAGCAGGTCCCCTAATTTGACCAGTCTACCCAGGAAGAACTTGTCTAACTTCAGAGGTTGAGGAGACTGTAGAGCCCCTTCCCCAATTCTGAAGTGCTGGGGTAGGTGCTGCCTCCTCTTTTCCAACCCTCTCTATTAACACTGCCAAAAGGATCCAGTAATCCTTTAGATCCCAGTACCCCACAGCCCTGGCAGGGAAGTGAGTTCATGATGGGTCTACATGACACCATTTCTAGGTCTGAGCTGGAGTTTTGAGATACCCTTCTGTGAATCTCAGAGAGGCATTTCATAGGCCTGGTCCAAATAAAAATGTACACATTAACAGGGCCACACTGTTTAAATAAGTTAAAGAAGGCAGAGACAGTTTTTTCAAGCCATCAACAATTACACAAAGACCACTAAAATTCTATCAGTGCTGATGCAAACAGCAAGTGAGATGCGCACTCTTCAAAGCTCCGTCAGTCTGGTCCGTATGGCTCCAGCTCTGCAGAGCACACGAGCACCATAGAGCTCACAGGTAGGTGAGCAGAACCCTACTTTGGCGACCTGATATGCACAATGTGCTCGCTCACGTGCACGAACATACACACACACACACACACACACACACACACACACACCACACACACAAGCATGCAGGGCTTCCCTAGTGGAGGTTCTCACTGTCCTCAGGATTACACCCGCTTTCTGGGCATTGCTAAGTGGCAACAGAGGAGTCGATAAATCAAATCATGTGTAGAATATTTTACTTTGAAATGGAGTGATGTTTGGTTAATAATTTGAGATCCACTAATCCTAAATGGGGTGACCCATTTAAAAGGGCCTCTGTGTAAATTCACAGTTCATTAAATGGAGTCAGGTTTGGACAGGTCATTACGTAGCTAGAATGTAAGTAATGGACTGAGGAAGGATGTCTGGGACACACTGGCTCAATCTAGTTCGTGACATTGTCAAGCTTTCTTGTAATGTGAGGTTGGTTCAAATGACCGAGTTTCTGATTCAGGCAGTTTGGCTTAGTAACCCCTCTTGGTTTACAGTAGAAAATACAGGGCAAAATTCTCAATGAGGAATATGCTATTTACAATTGATTTAAACGCATGAAGCTGGTTTAACTGGCCCGTCTAAATGTGTTAATTAACATCAATGATGGTTTCTTATTTTTCACACTTTGTTACTCTGGTCGTTAACAGTGATGGAAGGCTAAATTAAGTTAATGGGAACAGATTATAAATCCTTGAAGGACTTCTTGCTTTGTTTTCAGCTGGGAAGATAAAGAGGCATTGCCTCTACACTCATAAATTTTTGGTACCAAACTTCTTAAAAACCAGATGGTTAAAAAAAATTTCCCAAAAATTATTTAACTTGCCGCTGAGACAGGAGTGCAAAAACTGAGCATGCGCACACCCGGGCCACGGGGCTCAGCAATGCCAGGGACCCTCCCACCCCTCTCACTAAAGCACACGCTCACATTTCAGCCGATCATAGGCCAGTCTCTTCGGCAACAGCATCTCATCCTTAGACTCTGACAGAGATGGGAAACATGGCCGTGCCTGCACGCCAGTCCACTGGTTAGAAGGCGTCCCCGGAAGGCCTGCTGCCCACCGCCGCACCAGTGGGCTGCACTCTTAGTGCAGCGGCAGGGCGCCAGCCAGACCCTAACACCCAACTAGTCCATGCAGAACTTGGTGCCACTAGCGAGACTTTACGCCGATGAGGACCACAATGAGGACTACGATGATGGCAACCAGAATCAAGATCACAAGCATCTTCCGGTTCTTCTTCTGGTACTGCTCTGCCTACAAAAGAGGAGGGAGGGAAGGTGTTATTTCCCAAGCCTTGGATGTGCAGGAGGCTTTCAAGTCTGCACTACAAGCCAAACCTCACTGGACAGACTCCTGCAGTGTGATATTGACTACCAAGACCCTGGTCCATACTGGGATCTAGTGTGAAGACAGAGGTCAAAAGACACCAAGTTACACTGGGCCTACTACTTCCTATTCTGGATTCTCAAGGAGGCCCCATGCCCGGGACAAATGAACAATGTCTTTCTTCCCTGTGTAGGAAAGGCTGACCAGAAAGCATGGAACCAGTGACCCAAGAGGTTTTGCAGTCACTTCCTCTGAACCTGGAAACAGAGCATCTCAGTGTTTGAGGAAGAAGTGGACAATGGCGAGTATGTATGTATGTATGTATGTATGTATGTATGTATGTATGTGTGTGTATATATATATATACATATACATACCATCCCTACCCCAGGCCTAATGACTCACAGAGGGGCTTCCAAAGACCCATCTGCTCACCTCCCCGCATGCAGCACTCACACACACTGCTCACCTGCACCCCTTCTCTCCTGTAGAAGTACCAGGGAACCCCCCCCACACATCATTGTGTGGTGGTATGGAAACACAGACCCTTCCCAGAAGGAGACCATGCTCAGAGACTACTGGTAGCTGACTACCCTTAGGGAACCCACCAGCCACCCAGACACAGGACGGGGGGCCACCCTGAGAGATGGCCCCTGAGAGCCACTCCCAAGTCTCAGCTGCCTTCCCACAGTGTGGCCTGGGAACAGCACCATTCCTCACAGCAACCCCAACACTCTGGGAAAACTCTCAAATAACTCCAGACCCAAACCAAAGTCTTCGCATGTGTGCGATCCAGTCTCTCCCACAGAGAAGTCTCCTCCTGGTCTATATCACAACACAAAGCATGTTTCCCAGTTGTGACTTAAACTTCAGAGCCTTTTGGTAATTTAGCAGCAGGTCACACCTTTTTCCTACAGAGAAGCTGGGGCAGCTTTAGCTTGTGAGACACAGGCTGGCTTCTCCAATACTCTAAACACTACAAGCAAGACTCGTCCCTGCTCTGAGGTTAACAGCACAGGGACAGGAAGGGTTGCAGCAGGGCTGGGACCCTGGTAAAGTAAGATGGAGCGACTGTTCATAATTTAGGAAAATGCTTTATCCCAGGGCCAGAAATAGCAGTGGGCTTTAGTGACAAGAAGGTGGACAGGACTGATTGAATCTATTAAGTACAGCTAGCTCCGTTCCTGTCACAGGAGCCACGTGCCCACCCACACATACCACCTCGGTGTCCACAAGTCCATTTCTCATAAACAATTATAGGATCTCTAAAATGACTTCTACCAACTCCTTAAAAACTAAAACTAAAACAAGCATGCAACCCCATGAAAGAGGACCTCATCCACGGAAGTGCAACCCGCCTCACTTCCACCAACATTTCGACAGGTGACAGTCAGAAACAACTACAGTTTTTAGCCTTGTTGAGTTTTCCCCCGTAACTCGTCAGAAGTGAGCCCCACACCTGAGGTCAGCAGCAATAGCAGCAAACCTCCAAGCACACAAGAAGGTCTCTGTAACAGGAAAGAAAGCGCAGGCCCCACAGAAGAGGTGCCAGCTTGGTCTGACCTCAGGGTGTGGTCTGCCTGACTCTAGGTCTGCTGCAGCAGGAAAGTGAGCTCACACTACTCCCCTATGTGTCTGGGTTCAGGCTGTGTGACAGAGAGGAGACCCAGCAGTACCTTGTGAAGCTGTTCCAAGCCATCTTCAGTCTTGACACAGGACTGTTCGACATTATAGTCAATTCTGTCAAGGACTGTACCCTGAGTAATAAGAGACGGTAGAGGGGGTCATTAATTACAGCTGGGGAGCCTGAACTGCCATATCTGACATGCATATTACAGCCCTCAGGACCCACACCAGGGCAGTGTCAGACCCATGAACAGTTTAGGGCATTCTGCACAGAGTACTGTGTCAGCTGCAGCAAGAACCAAAACCAGGCCTCTATTTTTGATTTAGCCTCTATAGATATAGACACGCCACCTTTGGATGTACTAAGGCTTAGAAACCTGTCCTGGGGAGCAAAGAACCCTGGCTTTCGATTTCTTGTTGATTAAATACTTAGAGCTGGCAGAGGATACTAGCTATTTTCCACCACCATGGTTGCTCTAATCACTGCCTAAAATGACAGCTTGGGACTCAAGGCCAGGTGATTAAACTGTCCAGTCTCTTGGGTTCTACAGGAAGCATGGAGGATGGCTGGGAGGCACGGCAGGAACCAGCCAGCTCTGCTGGTGCCTTAGCACTCTTTAGTTGGTTTCATGGGACCAAGACCCAAACAAATCCCTGCTGGCAGGGTAATCAAAAGCCCTAATCAGATTGTAGCAATGAATAAACGATTTAATTCTACTTAAAAGCTCGTGGCTCCAGCAGCCATGATACAACAATCTCCTGCTGTACATGGCAGAATCAGGCCAGGCTCAGTCAGAGCTTACCAGGCCTCCAAAGGATCTATGCACACCAGTGCTTTGGGGCAGGGCAGAAAACATTAGGATTCCTCTCTCCCTACCCAGATTCACAGTAACCCACATTACCTGCAAACACTTGCACACATTCAAATGAACACATTAGGCATGAGAAGCACACGTTTAAACATTTCCCAACTAGAGGACAGGATATGAGGACCATGAGGAAGGGTGGGCATGACACCCTGCAGGGCACACACCTGCTCCACGATCATGGCCCCCAAGTCCCTGAAGATCTCATTGAGGTCTGAAATGGACTGTACAATCTGACGGATCTCTCGCTCCCTTTCCTCCACCATCAGTGTGCTCTGCTCTACCAGCACCAGTTGGTCATCCGTGAAACCCTGTCCAAACAAAAGTCTCCCGGTTAGGAAAGTCGTGACAGGCTAGTTTAGACAACATTCAGAGAAAACAAATTCTGAAAATATTTTTATACAGCATTTGGCAACAGATAACTTATTTCCAAGACAGGAAGCAAGGCCCTTCAAGCCCCAAATAGCATGGTACATAACACAGCAGCTGAAGTGGGGGCCAGAAGGAAGCTGCATCTGCAGTCACACTGGGCTCCAGGATGGCATTGTGCATGCTGCAGGCCTCTCTGTGACGACTAGGAGGGAGGCCCAGCATGCCTGCTCTGCCTATAGCAAGGAGACAGCAGCCACCCACCATGCATTGCATAGGAGCAAGGAGCTTAGGAAAAGAGGCAGCAGACGCCGGAGCCATCGCATACCTGACCATAGAGAGCAGCATCTTCTCCATCATCCATTAGTGGTACTGGGGTGTCGAAGAAATGCTGTGATCTTTCCTCTCGGTTTTTCATGCCTAGCAGACAGGAGCTCACTTTACATGAATGTGTATGGCTACTGTTCTACCATTAAAAAGGCTATCTAAGAGTAAAACCCAACGGCAATGGGGCGGCCCCTAAACAGGTCTAAGGAAGCCCCCTCCACAGGGGACCTTGCTTGTGTTAAAGCACTGGACAGCATGCGAGTGTCCAGGGTACTTGGGGCAGCCACTCTCTAAATGCCCAAGTCACAGGATGCCAAGACAGACAGGACACAACCATCTGAGACTTCGCTAAGTGAAACAGAAACAGTTATTCTAGCTGCTGTTATAAGACATTACTACAACATCAGTATCTCTCTTCTGGAGACTAAGAAACATTCTGATCAGAATCTGGAGGAATGAAATGAAATGAAAGCAGATCTGTGGGAAAGGGAGCAAGGTTTCAGAGGAAGTGGGTTCTATCCTTTACAATGACACACAGAAAAACCCAGAACCAGGGTAAGCTGATGCAAGACTGCACCCTGCTTTCAGGTCCCAAGGGCCATGCAGATGTCGCTATGTGGAGGAACTGGCTCTGACACATCATCAAAACCTACAGAGCCAATGTCACATCAACAAGGTTTCTATAATAACACTGTGACTTTCCCAGTCTGTGCCCAGCCAGGGCTGAGTGCTATTGACCTGGACAGGAACTGTCTGTCCCACTGCACCAGGAGCCAGGCCTTCTCTCCACAGCAAGGGTCCCCTAGGGAGGCAGCTTCCTCTTGCTCAAAAAGGTGTGAATGTGCCTAACTAGCTGTTAACAATGAAAGGCAGGTGCTGAACGGAAACCGCCCCAGAGGAGGACAGAAAACACAATGCTTCCCTCCACCAGGCCTGCACTCACGTTTCAGGTAGTCGGACTGTGCATGCCGGAAGCTGGTGGACAGCTCCTGCAGGGCCTGTGCCAGGGAGGCCACCACGTTGCGCAGTAGCCGTTCTTCCTGCTCTGAGCAGGCCCTTCGTGCCCGGCTGGGCAGGGCCTGCACAGCACGCTGGCACCTATGGAAGAGCTGAGAGAATAGCTCTGGCTTACATCAAAAGCCTCTCCTAGCCAAGGCCTCTGCCAGGAGGCGTCCTGTTCTGCAGACTGGTATAGAAAGGTCAGGTTAGACGTGTGTATGTGTGTGTATTGCAGGGGTAGAAGAGGGTGATTAGAGGTTTCATACACATACACTGAAGACCTACCTTGCCTGTACAGTGTCCATCGTGTACCCAGTACTCTTCACTCCCTGTTACCATATGTCTGACTACTTGAGTTCCTACATGAGGCAGGTACTAGTGTGATTTTTATGCCCATTTTACAGACGAGAAGGTAGAGTCAGAGACTGAAGTAGAAACATTTCAGGGCTACTCAGCTACAGAGCTGGCTTCAAACATTTGGATGTCTATTCTCAGAGTAAGTACAAAAGAGACTTGAACACACAAACACTAAAGCTTAAAGTAGTGTTTACCAGTCATATCACCTAAAGATTGGTTCAAGCATGTTTCCACTAAAATGCCTACCCTATCTTCTTATAGACCTGCGTTTTAGCATGAAGTTGCAAGTCCTAGTGTATGATAGCAATTACACATTGTAACATCAACAGTGATATCTACCAACAACTGAAAAATAGTGCCTATACCTCCAAGAAACACACACACACACACACACACACACACACACACACACACACACACACAGACTCTGAAAGTCACTCATTGGCCTTGGGCTTTTCCAAGTGCCTGTGAGAGTTTCAGGACAATATCAGCTGCGTTTAGAGTAGAGCAAAGGTTGTGGTGTGGGCTGGGGGATCTGCACCTCCCCGGGACTAGCGTGTGTTCTCACCTGGGTGACCTCCTGGGTGGTGATCTCGATGGCATGTTCTTCCTCGCTGCTGTCATCCAGGGTAGGTCTGTTCAAATGCTTATCGTGAAGGCCGGCTAACTCCTTCATCTTCTGTTTGATGCGGCCAACATCATACTGGATCTAAACAAATGAACTCGCTAGCTTCCCACTCGTGCCTAGCAGCTATCTATCCTCTGCATTCAAGACAATTATCTACACCAGAATCTGCACTCACTTGAATTTAGTGGCTTACTACTGATGCAAAAAAGTAACTTCTAAAATTCAAGTTATAAATGACTGTCATTCATCTGTATGGATGACATCCCATTATAAGGAAAACAAAGAACACAGGCTGGAGAGATGGCTCAGCAGTTAAGAGCAACTTAGAGAAGCTCTTAGAAAAGACTGGGTTCAGTTCCCAACACTCATATGTCCTAAAGGTCCTTTATGATCGCCACAGGCACACGCCTCATACAAAGATATACCTGTAGGCAAAACACTAATACACAGAAAGTAAAATAATAAGCCAACAGCTGATGTCATACGCCTTCAATCCCAGCACTGGGGAGGTGGAGCAGGTGGGTCTCTTGGGCTACACAGAGAAACCCTGCCTGGAAAAACCTGACATAATATAAATAAATCTAAAACAAAGAGGCGCAGTGCACACTCTTCCTATTCCATCATTTCTCATTCCTTTCTATAATTCAAGTAGCAGCTGCTGCTAACGCCAAGTCCACACCACCCAGGCAGCCAGCCAGACCCAGCCTCAATTTACTGTGTGGTACAGTCAGGCACACTCACGCCTTAACTGTAGCCAAACTGACTCAAACGACAGAGATTCTCATCTGAACTTAAAGACATACACACAGAAGGAAACGTGCAGAAACTTACTTCGTCCACTCCATCCACCCACTTGGGAGGTGACCGCTTTGTCACACCAATTGCTGCTTCTGGATCTAGGCTGATGCCTGACACCAGTGCCATGCGATCATCAGCAAGCTACAGGGAATAACGGGCATTGAGAGGTGGTCAGCAGTCAGTGAGGACGTGGCTCTCCCTACCGCCCTGAGGATGTGGAAGGGCAGGGGAAATACACGTGCCTGTGTTACGTGCTTGTCTTTGACACACTAGGGTCTGAGCTCCATTCCTATCTTTTCAAGTGCCACTTCTTAACTTCCTTGGACATTCTTGTGAACACGACTTTGACGTGACTTGGCTACAGAAATGTAATGAAAACGTCAGAGACCGGTTCCTTAAGGAGCAGCCTCTCAGCAGTAGAACTGAGGCAGGACAGAAGGAGGCAGAAGGTGAGTGTGTGTGCTGGGTGTTGCTGTGCTAGAGGTGTGACTGCAGCAGGCCTGCTGTGGAAATCAAGTTAGTCCAGTTACCTCAGCAAACTGCTAACTATGTGTTAAAATATGTCCAAGAACTGCTTAGAAGGGTTAGCAAGACTGTGCATGGGCCACAGCTCTCCTGGGTCAGTGTCAGCCAGCCCTGCCTCCTGCACGCAGGCTGAGCCTTTCCTTCAGCTACAGGGCCACTGGTTGGCTGTGCTTCCCTTACTTTGAAATGACAGACAGTTTTTGTTTTTAAATTTGCAATATATACTGCCTTTGAAATTTCTGAGAGTGGGAGGGAAATCACAGGATAAGCCTGGTTATTTATTTATTTTGCCTGGAGGCAAAGAATGGATCTGAAAGGATCTACAAGTCCTCCAAAGCACAGGATTTTTAGATGTTAATTTCAAAAAACTCAAATGATACCCTAATCCAATGGGTGGTGGTCCACAGACATCTACATAGACAATGCTTTGAGAATGAGCAAGGCCCATCCCTTCCTTCCTTGTAATCATCTACATGTATCTTTAATTCATTTGACAAATTCATATTTGCTTACCTAACAATAAAGAGGCAAACCTAAAATTCTCACAAATGAAAACTATCACACCTATTCCTTAATATCTCTTAACATCAATGGACTCAATGTCCCAATAAAAAGACATAGACTAACTGACTGGATACGTAAACAGGACCCTACATTTTGCTGCTTACAGGAAACACACCTAAGGGTCAAAGACAAACACTACCTTAGAGTAAAAGGCTGGAAGACAATTTTACAAGCAAATGGTCTCAGGAAACAAGCTGGAGTAGCCATTTTAATATCAGATAAAACTGACTTTCAACCCAAAGTCATCAAAAGAGACTCTGAGGGACACTTCTTGCTGGTCAAAGGAAAAATACAACAAGAAGAACTCTCAATCCTGAACATCTATGCTCCAAATGCAAGGGCACCCTCTTTTGTAAAAGAAACTTTATTAAAGCTCAAAGCACACATTGCACCTAACACAATAATTGTGGGTGACTTCAACACTCCACTTTCCTCAATGGACCGATCAGGAAAACAGAAACTAAACAGGGACACAATGAAACTAATTGAAGCTTTGGACCAATTAGATTTAACAGATATATATAGAACATTCTATCCTAAAGCAAAAGCATATACCTTTTTCTCAGCACCTCATGGTACCTTCTCCAAAATCGACCATATAATTGGTCACAAGACAGACCTCAACAAATATAAGAAGATCGAACTAATCCCATGCCTCCTATCAGATCACTATGGAGTAAAAGTGGTCTTCAATAGCACCAAAAACAACAGAAAACCCACATACACGTGGAAAATGAACAATATTCTACTCAATGATACCTTGGTCAAGGAAGAAATAAAGAAAGAAATTAAAGACTCTTTAGAACACAATGAAAATGAAGACACAACATACCCAAATCTATGGGACACAATGAAAGCAGTGCTAAGAGGAAAACTCATAGCCGTGAGTGCCTCCAAAAAGAAAATGGAGAGAGCATACATTACCAGCTTAATGACACACCTGAAAGCCCTGGAACAAAAAGAAGCTATTTCACCCAGGAGGAGTAGAAGGCAGGAAATCATCAAACTCAGGGCCGAAATCAATCAAGTAGAAACAAAGAGAACCATACAAAGAATCAACAAAACCAGGAGCTGGTTCTTTGAGAAAATCAACAAGATAGATAAACCCTTAGCCAGACTGACCAAAGGGCACAGAGAAAGTATCCAAATTAACAAACTTAGAAATGAAAAGGGAGATATAATAACGGAAACTGAGGAAATCCAAAAAATCATCAGATCCCACTACAAGAGCCTGTACTCAACACAACTGGAGAATCTGGAGGAAATGGACAATTCCTTGACAGAGACCAAATACCAAAATTAAATCAGGACCAAATAGATCATCTAAACAGTCCCATAATGCCTAAAGAAATAGAAGGAGTCATAGAAAGTCTTCCAACCAAAAAAAGCACAGGACCAGATGGTTTCAGTGCAGAATTCTACCAGACCTTCAAAGAAGAGTTAACACCAATACTCTTCAAACTATTCCACAAAATAGAAACAGAAGGAACACTACCCAATTCCTTCTACGAAGCCACAATTACGCGGATACCAAAACCACACAAAGATCCAACAAAGAAAGAGAACTTCAGACCAATTTCCCTTATCAACATCGATGCAAAAATACTCAATAAAATTCTTGCCAACCGAATCCAAGAACACATCAAAACGATCATCCACCATGATCAAGTAGGCTTTATCCCGGGAATGCAGGGTTGGTTCAATATATGGAAATCCATTAATGCAATCCACTACATAAACAAACTCAAAGAAAAAACCACATGGTCATTTCATTGGATGCTGAAAAAGCATTTGACAAAATTCAGCATCCTTTCATGCTTAAAGTCTTGGAAAGAACAGGATTTCAAGGCCCATACCTAAACATAGTAAAAGCAATATACAGCAAACCGGTAGCCAGCATCAAACTAAATGGAGAGAAACTTGAAGCAATCCCACTAAAATCAGGGACTAGACAGGGCTGCCCCCTTTCTCCTTATCTTTTCAATATTCTACTTGAGGTACTAGCTCGGGCAGTTCGACAACATAAGGAGGTCAAAGGGATACAAATTGGAAAGGAAGAAGCCAAACTATCATTATTTGCAGATGACATGATAGTCTACCTAAGTGACCCAAAAAACTCCACTAGAGAACTCCTACAGCTGATAAACAACTTCAGCAAAGTGGCTGGTGATAAAATCAACTCAAGCAAATCAGTGGCCTTCCTATACTCAAAGGATAAGCAGGCTGAGAAAGAAATTAGGGAAATGACCCCCTTCACAATAGCCACAAACAGTATAAAGTATCTTGGGGTGACTCTTACCAAACATGTGAAAGATCTGTATGACAAGAACTTCAAGACTCTGAAGAAGGAAATGGAAGAAGACCTCAAAAAATGGGAAAACCTCCCATGCTCATGGATTGGTAGAATCAATATAGTTAAAATTGCTATTTTGCCAAAAGCAATATACAGATTCAATGCAATACCCATCAAAATCCCAACTCAATTCTTCACAGAGTTAGAAAGAGCAATCCTCAAATTCATCTGGAATAACAATAAACCCAGGATAGCTAAAAGTATTCTCAACAACAAAAGAAATTCTGGGGGAATCAGTATCCCTGACCTCAAGCAATACTACAGAGCAATAGTGTTAAAAACTGCATGGTATTGGTACAGTGACAGGCAGGAGGATCAATGGAAAAGGATTGAAGATCCAGAAATGAACCCACACACCTATGGCCACTTGATCCTCGACAAAGAGGCTGAAAACATCTAATGGAAAAAAGATAGCCTTTTCAACAAATGGTGCTGGTTCAACTGGAGGTCAGCATGCAGAAGAATGTGAATTGAACCATCCTTGTCTCCTTGTACTAAGCTCAAATCCAAATGGATCAAGGACCTCCACATAAAGCCAGACACTCTGAAGCTAATAGAAAAGAAACTGGGGAAGACCCTTGAGGACATCGGTACAGGGAGAAAGTTTCTGAACAGAACACCAATAGCGTATGCTCTAAGATCAAGAATTGACAAATGGGACCTCATAAAATTACAAAGTTTCTATAAGGCAAAGGACACCATCAAAAGGACAAATCGGCAACCAACAAATTGGGAAAAGATCTTTACCAACCCTACATCAGATAGAGGGCTAATATCCAATATATATAAAGAACTCAAGAAGTTAGACTCCAGAAAACCAAACAACCCTATTAAAAAATGGGGTACAGAGTTAAAGAATTCTCACCTGAAGAACTTCGGATGGCGGAGAAGCATCTTAAAAAATGCTCAACTTCATTAGTCATTAGGGAAATGCAAATCAAAACAACCCTGAGATTTCGCCTTACACCAGTCAGAATGGCTAAGATTAAAAATTCAGGAGACAGCAGGTGTTGGAGAGGGTGTGGAGAAAGAGGAACACTCCTCCACTGCTGGTGGGGTTGCAAATTGGTACAACCACTCTGGAAATCAGTCTGGCAGTTCCTCCAAAAGCTGGGCACCTCACTTCCAGAAGATCCTGCTATACTACTCCTGGGCATATACCCAGAGGATTCCCCACCATGTAATAAGGATACATGCTCTACTATGTTCATAGCAGCCCTATTTATAGTTGCCAGATGCTGGAAAGAACCCAGGTATCCCTCAACAGAAGAGTGGATGCAAAAAATGTGGTATATCTACACAATGGAGTACTATTCAGCCATTAGAAACAATGAATTCATGAAATTCTTAGGCAAATGGATGGAGCTAGAGAACATCATACTAAGTGAGGTAACCCTGACTCAAAAGGTGAATCATGGTATGCACTCACTAATAAGTGGATATTAACCTAGAAACTTGGATTACCCAAAACATAATCCACACATCAAATGAGGTACAAGAATAAAGGAAGAGTGGCCCCTTGTTCTGGAAAGACTCAGTGAAGCAGTATTCGGCAAAACCGGAACGGAGAAGTGGGAAGGGGTGGGTGGGAAGACAAGGGGAGAGAAGGGGGCTCATGGGACTTTCGGGGAGTGGGGGGCTAGAAAAGGGGAAATCATTTGAAATGTAAATAAAAAATACATCGAATAAAAAAAAAGAAAGAAAACTATCACACAAGAAAATTAAAAAAAAAAAAACCTTAAAAACTCTTCAAGTAACAACCCCTACAGTACTGAGAGCTCACATTCCAACTCCGATTGTTATCTTCAGCAACACCCCCCAACACACACACACACACACACACACACACACACACACACACACAAATTACCTGTAGCCTGACCTCCACCTTCCCAGCATCCAGCAAGGGCAACAATGATGGGAATGGATCCCAGGCCTGAGGTAGTGACCACATCTACCACTGTAGGTCCACGTTCCCTCTATGCCTAAGATTAATGGTGTGGCCTTTAAGCACAGACCACTAGGAATTGCAAGACCTGGCAATTCTACAGCCTTCACTAACAGTCTTATTTTAATCCTCACAAAACACCAGGTGAACTGAGGAGTATTATTTCAATTTATAAGTACAGAATTGAAATGCAGAACAGTTAAGCAGCCTGCCTTCAGCCACCACACTATTGGCATGTGACAGGTTAGAACCTAGGTTGGCTGATTCCAGAATGCCCACCCCACCCTGCATGCTCACTCTTGGCAACCCATGCAATACAACTATAGTTCACTAAGCAAATAGGCAGGACAAGGGACTACTAAATAGAGAACAAAGAAGACCCAGGGCTTTGGATCTTCCTGGAGCATCTACACAGGCTGGAGAAGGTGCCAGCACTCCAGTACCAGCCTGAGCAGGCTTGTCTTGAGCACTGTGGAAACACTGCTACTCCACAGCCACCAAGAATGCCCTGTGGGAAGTGTACTGACCAGAGGCAAGCCTGGTGCTTAGCCCCCTGCTCTGATGCGCTGTGTTTAGTAGAGCCAGACAGACTCACTGAGACAAGAGGGTGCAACCTGAACTCAAGTCCAGAAAAGCCACACAAAGCGAGCTCTAAACTGCCACAGTAATGAGCCGTAGAAAGTAATCTCTAATGGGCATCATTCACGTGTGCTCCAACAGAGAGCATGCCAACTTGTTAACAAAACAGACAGTGCCACTTCCACTGGAAAATGTGCAGAGATGGCATCTTACATTACCAGTACTCTAGTCACAAACCATATGCGAACATCTGGCTGAAGTGGCCTGCACTGTTTTAAGCAGCACTTTTTTTTTAAAATATGAGATGTGTCCCCACTCAATGGACATCAACACTGAGATCAGGGCCCTCTCTCAATGGGTCCCGGGGAAGCTGGCAAACTAGAAGACCTCCGAGAGGAACAGGTGCCAGCCTGACAGCCACTACTGCTTTCCCACACTGCACCAAGACCAAGGACTTGCATGTGGCCAATTATTTATCCCTGATAGTGTCTATTGCCATAGTTCATCATGACATCCTACTGAGGAGAAACATTGCATGTCTCTCTCAGTGCAAGTCCGTAATGTGCATCACAGTGTGTATTACAGAAAAAGAACATGTGTTTTGAGAAGGGAAAACAACTGGAGATAACGTCAGCCATTGGAAACGGGAACAAACAGAAACATGAAAATGTATCTTACGGGCAACATAAACAATCACCCTTCTAACTTCCCGAAGCTCCCTCTGTTCACTAATGTGCTGTACTGAGTACACAGTCTCTCACTAGCCATGCCTCTCCACAGTATCCTTGCCTAATTTCAACTCTCCCCACTTCCAAAACCCAACATGAGTTAATAAACTTATACTTTTGAAATTAAAAAAGAAAATCTTTGTTTTTTTTTTTTTTTAAAAAGAAAAATGCTATGTAAACTGCACACTAGAGAATGAAGAACTTAAAAATTCTTGTGTCCTTAACTTAGGGCTGTCTTCCAAGAATCATGGGTGACTGACCTGCCTCAGAGCTGTTCCTGGACAGAACTCAGAAGGCCCTGGCTTTGTTGAAGTTCAAGTGACCATAGGTGTGTGGATTTATTTCTGGGTCTTCAATTCTATTCCATTGGTCCACTTGCCTGTCACTGTGCCAATACCATGCAGTTTTTAACACTATTGCTCTGTAGTATTGCTTGAGGTCTGGGATATTGATTCCCCCAGAAGTTCTTTTACTGTTGAGAATAGTTTTAGCTATCCTGGGTTTTTTGTTATTCCAGATGAATTTGAGAATTGCTTTTTCTAACTCTGTGAAGAACTGAGTTCGAATTTTGACGGGGATTGCATTGAATCTGTAGATTGCTTTTGGCAAAATGGTCATTTTAATTATATTAATCCTGCCAATCCACAAGCATGGCAGATTTTTCTATTTTCTGAGGTCTTCTTCGATTTCCTTCCTCAGAGACCTGAAGTTCTTGTCCTATAGATCTTTCACTTGTTTAGTTAGAGTCACACCAAGATACTTTATATTGTTTGTGGCTATTGTGAAGGGTGTGATTTCCCTAACTTCTTTCTCAGTCTGCTTATCCTTTGACTTTAGGAAGGCAACTGATTTGCTTGAGTTGATTTTATAATCAGCCACTTTGCTGAAGTTGTTTATCAGCTGTAGGAGTTCTCTGGTGGAGTTTTTTGGATCACTTAAGTATACTATCATATCATCTGCAAATAGTGATAATTTGACTTCTTCCTTTCCAATTTGTATCCCATTGACCTCATGTTGTCCTCTAGCTAGAACTTCAAGTACTATATTGAAAAGATATGCAGAGAGAGGACAGCCTTGTCTAGTCCCTGATTTTAGTGGGATTGCTTCAAATTTCTCTCCATTTAGTTTGATGTTGGCTACCGGTCTGCTATATATTGTTTTAACTATGTTTAGGTATGGGCCTTGAATTCCTGTTCTTTCCAAGACTTTAAGCATGAAAGGATGCTGAATTTTGTCAAATGCTTTTTCAGCATCTAATGAAATGATCATATTTTTTTTTCTTATATTGAACCATCCCTGCATCCCTGGGATGAAGCCTACTTGATCGTGGTAGATGATCGTATTGATGTGTTCTTGGATTTGGTTGGCAAGAATTTTATTTAATATTTTTGCATCGATATTCATAAGGGAAATTGGCCTGAAGTTCTCTTTCTTTGTTGGATCTTTGTGTGGTTTTGGTATCTGCGTAATTGTGGCTTCATAGAACGAGTTGGGCAGTGTTCCTTCTGTTTCTATTTTGTGGAATAGTTTGAAGAGTATAAAAACAATGAATTCATGAAATTTTTAGGCAAATGGTTGGAACTAGAAAATATCATCCTAAGTGAGGTAACCCAATCACAAAAGAATAGACATGGAATGCAATCTCTTATAAGTGGATATTAATTAGCCCAGAAGCTCTGAATATCCAAGGCACAATTAGCATAACAAATGACTCCCATGAAGAAGTAAGGAGAGGGTCCTGATCCTGGAAAGGCTTGATCTAGCATTGTAGGGGAGTACCAGGACAGAGAAAAAGGAGGGAGGTAATTGGAGAATGGGTGGAGAGAAGAAGGTTTATGGGACATATGGGAAGGGGGGAACTGGGAAAGGGGAAATCATTTGGAATGTAAACAAAGAATATAGGAAAAAAAAAAAAAAAAAGAAGGCCCTGGCTGTGTTCACAGCACAACTCACGCTTCTCTGCAGGTGGCTATTGCCCTGACTCCACTCCAAACATAAGCATTTGTCTGAGACAAATTCCTCACTGATGGAAGAAACACATATGCACCCTGTTGCAAACACACAGCCTTCCACTTGTACAACATCCACCTCATGAACAGACAATTCAGTGACATTTAAGGATGAGCACAGAGATCGAAGCCAAGTTTGACAGCAGAACAGGAGCAGCTCGGACAAGCAGCTGGACTGCTTGACAACTCAACACGTCAGTGTCCAAAAGGGATGCCACAAACCACGGTCTGGCAACTCCTGCAGTGGGCCTGTGTGTCTTGAAGCCAAAAGCCCAAGGATAGCCAGCATGGCCTAAGAAGCCTCTAGGCTCAGAGAGCAGTGAACAAGCAGTGCATACAGGAATCCAGATGTTACAGCCAAATTATCTTAATCTGAGACTAAAATTATGCTATCTTCTCAGGATGAAATTACTGAAAACACTTCCTAAACAGCACACAAAATACAGAGCACAAAACTTGAGAGTCTCACATACTATCTTCAAACTCTTGCTAACTTGTTGGCTTTCTTTCCTCAATGTACACAGACTAAAAAGCAAAGGGGGAGCAGCAGTTCCTGTCTGCTGCATGCCCTGGGCAGGCTCGCATTCCTGGATGCTGGGCTGAAGACATGGCCTTCCCCTTCAGTGGGTGCTGAGACCCTTGGCACAAGGGCTGGATCACAGGTCTAGGTGGCCTGGGATCCTCACATTTATACCTTATTTTTTAATATTTCCCATCTTCTGGAATATTATCTCTCCAAGGCAGAAAATGTAAAGGCCAGGCAGCGAAGACAGGAGAGAAGAGATGTTGCCCTGACAACAATGTGGATGGAGAATGGCCTCTTCCTCAGCCCAAACTCTACAGCACACACTTCCTGAGCAAGAAAGAAAGCAGTGTCTGCAGGGCTCAGTGTGAGTAGGAGAGCAGCTAACACATCTGCCTGCAGGGCTACTTGACGGGAGTAGGGGGCTCTCAGATCCAGGGCTCCATGCCAGGACCCCCAAGTGGCAGCTGTTTACTACTCCCGGAAGACAGTACCTTGGAGCCCTGACTCTCCTCTGGACACCTCTCCCAACAGCGTCCCTCGTTCCTCGCTCAGCACCTGGCACTTCACAGTAATGAACACACAATTATAATTAGCTGAATGAGTCAACAGTAAATGGGTGGAATGAATGGATGAGGTAAATAAAGTATGTCGCATATAATTCTGGAAGCTACACTTCATGAACAACATAATGTGCTGGACAAGGGCAGGAAGCGAAGCGTGCACAGCCGAGTCAGACTGCTCAGCCACTGCTCCGCACTTCCGCCAGGGCTCTACCACAGATGCAAACAGGGACCACATGCGGTGGTACAGATCTGTGGCCCTAGTGCCTAGGCTGCTGAGGAAGCAGGACTGCCTTGAGCTGGAGACCAGCTGGGGCTACATGGGGTGAGACCCCCAACTCAAAAACCACAAAGAAACACAAAACAGTCTTCAAGCTCCTCTTGCGTAAGGCGAGGCTCTAGGACCTGCCCCAACAGGAGGAGGAAAGATAGGACGCAAGCTCCTAGTGAGGCTGACCCTGAGGTGTTCAAACTATTTTAACTGTCATCCCACAACCACACCTCTTTCCTCAACCCTCAAGGATGTTCGAAGCCTCAGTCTGCTCAGTGAAGAGGAAAACCTCATACTCTGATGTCACCACTGTTCCACATCTACCAGAATCTCTGTGTCAGGCTTAACCTAGCAGGAGTTCCTCTAGCAAGCTTGTCTTCATCTACTGTGTCCCAAGAGGCCCCTAGCTTCCTTCTTCCTCGGCCCAGGGCTATGGGCCCAGGCTGCTGGCACTGAGGACCCTGATGGGAACTGGAGGACCTAGCCCTGGCACCTACCTAAGCATTAAGCTCTAGGCTACAGTGTGTTTTAATACAGAAGTGATACCTGCCAGTGATTACATGAATGTGTACAGTAAGAACAGGCTCAAAATTGAAGCTTTATTTTCAGCCCATTTCCCTTCCCAGTCTCAGGAGGGACCCACTATTAATGGCGTTCCATACATCTTTCCATACTACACGTAAATGGGTTATTTTCTTAAAACAGGGCAGCGGGGGTCTGTCCCCTTCATATGTATGCAGTGCCCTTCCCTCCCCGTTGGCCAGGAGTCAGGAGCTCATTCTCCACAGCTCCCACAGCTCCCATCTGGCCTGCAGCAGGCGTGAGGACTAGCGCTCTTCTGCCTTTTGCTCAACTGGTTCCTGAGGATGGGAAGTGAGGGGTGCAGTCTGTGGTCACCACAGCTGGACATTCAGGCACCTCTAATGTTCGCTAGAGCAAACCCAGGAGCTGGAACCTGCAGGTTTACAAAAGGGAGGTCCTGGTCTCCTGATCTGCCTTTCTACATAAACTTCTTCCCTCAGCAGGTCCTTCCTCAGAAAAACCCTCGCTACACCTTCATCACTGAGACACAAAGAGCCACTAATGTGGTCAGCAGCCGGTCACTTCCCTGTTCCCCGCCCTTTCAACAGGGCTATAAACAACAACAACAACAACAACAATAGCAGCAAAGCAAAACAAAAACCACAAGAGATCCAGATGCAGACTCTCTCCCTTCCTGGTGAACTGCTGCTGCTGCTCAGAGGGGCTGAGGGGACTTCTGCAGGAACAGCCAACACAGAGCACACCCTGAGCACGAGGTCCTAGTGAGCAGGCAGCACAGCTCCATTCCTACCCACCTTAGACGTCCATCCTGCCCCCCTCCCTTTTCACCTCAACCACTAGATCCTCTTCAACTCAGAACTCAGGGGTCCGAGGTCCTCATCCTATCTATGTGCAGTGCCTTGCTTCCCACTCAAGCAACTCTCACATATGGCCGCTCCAGACTGAGAACTCTTGCAAATAGGCAACATGACCTAAACAGTCTTCTAAGTCACGTCCCTTGGTGTGAACACAGGCAAAGTATAAAGTCAATACAGTCCACACAGTAATTCAAACCAACTTTAAATGTATGCATGGCTAGTGCCACATATATATGAACGACTGTAGGAAAACAGTTCTTTTATAAACTAAAATCACCCAACACATAAAAATACCCAAGGCACAGTACCTCGTCCAGCTCCTGTGGTTGCGGTGTTGCCGTCGGGCCATCCGGGCAGGAAGAGCAGAAGAAAGGCATGGGCAGACAGACACACAAAGCCATCAGGTGAGGAGACATGGATACAGTTACTCAAAGTGACTACAAAACCCAACACTTAAAAAGTGGTCCTGGATTCTTTTTTCTTATAAAATGCTACACCAACATGTGTTTTTATTTACCATACTTCTTTTGGCAAAGGAGATAGCAGCCAATAAACAGTTGTAAAAATTAAAGCACACTGCAGACAAGCAAAATGTACTTGCTTTGTTTCACTAAATTACAGTGGTAATCTTTTTAGTATCAATTATCACTTGCAATTTCACTTCTTAATTTTCTTAGGAAGATAAAATGCTAAAATATAATGTTACTGTGTCATATAAATGCATATTTTAACATGCCAATTAACCTAGAGAGTTCAACAAAATTAAAATATAAACAACCCCCAAAATGTCTACCAATGGCTACATTGAAATAATACTGCAGTAACTCTCCCTAAGAACGTGCAATCATATGGCATGGCCACCATGTATCCGTCCCTGGTCCCCAAGGCACCAGTGGGGAGAGAAAGAAACACTCCTGGTTAGCTAGCCTTGTGTTGGGATTAGCCACATAGAGTGCTACACAGTACTACAAACTAAAGAAACAGAGCAGCAGGTAAAAATGACCCAGTTTTAAGCAGTATAGGGATGAAGCACTGGGCATTCAAGGGTTAAATTTGGTTGAAAATTAAAGATTCCTTTTTAGATCAGCGTGGAACTCTATCTTCTGAGGAGACAGTTACTAATGACAGATAATCTAAACAACAAGGTCCATTTTTTCTACAGTATTGATCATGGAAATAATTAGTGGTAAATTTCAATAAACAACTGCACTGATTTTTTTTTGTTTAGCAGTAAATTTAAAAAATAAATAACATAATTTTCTTATTTAAAGATTAGTTGTGCAAATGAAGCTTGATTATTGAAACCAAAGTAGTATCACACATACTAGCAAAAAAACAAGACGAAACAACAACAACAACAAAATCCAAACACGGACAGATCACACAATAAAGCCTCTGTCTAAAAAAATCTAAGGAGAGAGCCTCTTGGGGTGGAGAGGCCCCGCATCCTACACTTCCCCCGCTGGTACGAAGATGCATCACACAGGCATGCTGCTAGGGTTGAGGCTGAGGAGACTATATCATGGAAATAGCTCATCTTATCTCATCTCATTTTGCTATAAAAGAAACCAAAGTATGTATTTTTTAAAGCTTAGCAGATCCAGAAAGAAAGCACGGACATCTTTTTTTTAATCAATAAACCAGACGCAAGATGAAGCCACAGTGGAGCTTGAACCTAGGTCCCTCAGAGGGCCCTCCCAGGGCTGGCTTCATCTGGGGAACCGGCGCGAGCCCCTGTCTAAGCAGCCGGTGCACCTGAGCCCCTGCCGTGGGGCTATTAGATAGCCGCACACATTCTCCTCTTCTCATCCCTACAGTTACTAGGCACTAAGAGGTGAAATTACAATCACGAGACTCTAGGAATAAAAGGAACACTTACAAATGCTCAAAACTACACTTCAAAATGTCACTGTCACAGTATTTGCTGCCAGCGAGGATGGGGTGGCCCAGGTGCACCAAGCATCCCACCCTCCAGCCTCTATTTTTTATTAATAATTCCTGGAATTACTTGCACATCAGGAATAAATTCAGCACATCACCTTTCAAAGATCACCCTCATTTTATTTCTTAAAAAACAGGAGGTTTTCAAAACCCCCACCACAAAATTAGCAGGAAATTTAGTCAATAAGAATTACCATCAGGGAAAAGCATAGTATAGTCCAATGAAAACACCTTACTGCCCATCACCACCTTCTAAACCTTTATGTTGTCTACACCAAGGCTTGTGACCTGCCATGGCATGCAATCAAGCAAACACTGAACAATTCCAAATAGCATTTGGAATGTATAGTCTAGAGGACCTTCTAGACAACGCTGAGAAGTGGAGCGCATCGGTGTCTGCTGGGGGGGGGGGGGCGTCTGGAAGGTCACGCACCGCGAGCTGGGAGCACAGGTCTGTGCTACACTGCTGTTTGCTTTATTCCTACTGCTGCCAAAATAAAAAGTTTGCTTCATTCTCATCCAGCAAAGTACGCTCATTCGCAAGTCAGTCTCCTGCTCAGACAGAATCTTTACACACAGAAAAGCAAATATATCTAAAGACAAATATACAATGATTTCATACTTGGAGCCTACAGACAGAAACATGATTTTCCAGCAGACTGAGACCCTTCAATGAGCAAGTTAAACTGACTGTGGATAACTGTAAAAAGAAATTAAAAAAACAAGGCTAGCCGGCTGCAAGAGGAAAAAAAAATATCATTAAACAGCTATGTCCTTCCATACCCACTGGGCATCAGCCAGGGCCAGTGTGGCCAGGGCTTTACCCACACTGCCAGCCTCATGAGGTGGGTGACTGGGGTCATGCCCTAACTCTACCACCCCACCCTTCTGCTCAGGGGACCACCTCAGTACCAGCTTCATCCAGTGTGACCCAAGGTTACACATGGAATAGGCTCAGCCTTCCCAGGCATACAGTAAGCACTCGATAAATCTTCACTAATAGTACAGTCAAGGCTGAGCAAGGACCTCAGGTTCCCTGTAACCGTAGTTACTCCTTAGGTTTCCCCCACCACCAAACACAGATTTTATTAAAAATAATGTGCTAGTTTCAAACTAATCTAGGAGCAATTAACTCTAGCTCCCATTTATAGATTGTGCATCCTTTTACAGCGGAGTATAGATCAGCAGTCATCACTAACCAAGCACTCCCACCCCGGCACAGACTCAGCTCAAGAGCCAAGAAAGAAAGCAAGAGCACCGCGGCGGCTCAGTCAGCCAGCACAGCCTTGCCCTTTCCGTCATCCCAAGATTAAAATTTAAAAAAATTATACATATACATATATTAATTTAACCTCATAAATCCATTTAGGTTCCTGAAGCTAACTGCCTGCAATTGTCTACACGAGGCACTGCTTGTTGTTGGCAGAAATGATGTCAAAAAGTTATTTCTGCACTGTGCGGGAGCTACCTCTAGGTATCTGTCATTAGTAACCTTGAGCTGACAGCCACACACTGTTGTTGACTATGGATTTCTCCTTTTCAATTTAAAGGTAAGGTTGTGTGCTTTGGTCAGGAGAAACAAGTATTAAAACAGAACTGCAGAAAACACTGCTGAATTGATGGGGCCACCAGAGATCACCTCACTCAAAATCCTCAATTTAGCAACGAGACAAAAGATGTCCAAAAAGATTACATCCACAGCAGAGCAGGGCTTAGACTAAATTCCCAGACTCACATCCATCACTCTCCCTTTATCATATGCTGCCCGTGGGATAATGTGATGGATGCCCCAAACCCGAGGCAGAACACAGCTCCTGAAAATTACCAACAAGTGCCTTTGGCTTAGACACAAAAATCAACCCCCAGTCTGTTTCTAACAGTTAACTTTACTAATATAAACACAAAACATAAATGAGTAGAAATCTGGATAGATGTTGTGCTGAATTTTAAAAAGAATAGAGAAAAATCAGGCCTCATTCACAGGGAAGAAACAAACTATGCGTCTGACCCGGGATGAATGAACCTAGAAAAGCCCTCCAGGGAACAAGGCAGCTGTGGGGTCCACATGCAGGAAGAATTAGTGTCCTCTGCCGCAGACATCAGGAACAGACTACTGAGTGGGAGACAGGAAAATTGCTGGCATTGATAAAGAAAAACACATGTCAGAGGTAAAAAGTGACAGCTGCCGACTGTCCTGCCCATCACAGAAGTGTCCAGCAAGGAAACTCAGGGACTCCACACAAAGGGACACTGGGTCAGTCCTAGTCTGGCCCTTGGGACTTTCTGTTGCTTGTTTTGCTGCTGCAAATCCTCCTCAAACCCATCCTTGTTGCGACACATCTACCTGCACCTAGCTGTAAGTCTATACTGCATGCACGGCTTCCTACAGCAACCATCACTGACAAACTCACAGCTTGTACTTCAAACTACTATTTTAAAAATATGGGCTTAATATTTTTAAAAAAGTTCAGGTTTCCATTGTGGACTGTTTTGAGTTGTGTGAGATATGTTCATCCACATACCATGCTGCAATCCATTTCTGTAGTGCTGTTTTTTTTATATAAGGACATAAAAGCTCAATATTAAATTTTTAAATAAAATCTATTATTTTAGATATTTGCTTTTGTTTACACACGAGACAACACACGCACTAAAAATCAATGTCTACAGTTTGCCCTTCTAATTAGAAATTTAAATTTCCAGGTAATGTATTTTAAAAATCAAATTCTCTGGCTTGGTCATTTCCTTTTTAATTATCTAAGTTTAAATATGCACCTACAAATTGTCTCTTTTGTCTTATGTGACTAAAGCAAATATATACTTTTGAGTTTTTATTTGTAATTTTTCCAAGCTGAAAAATCTGCTGGAAAAGAAAAAAAAATAGAAAAGTGATGTGGTTAAAGGTCCCTGAGGAAAAACGGCGTCTCTGGATCTCCGTCAGAAACGCTCTGCTCTCCTGCTCTCTTTATCTTTGAAAATAGAATGTATAAAATAAATGCTCCTTTAGTATTAAGCATTTCAAGATATCTAGTACAATTATTAAATTTAATTACCATTTCTAATGTCTTGTCAATATTCAAAGCTGACCGATAAACTTTTGATTTACTACATGATTTTGAAATCTGCAAGTCAAAAATGTGGTTCTCAAATTTGTTCTGAGCTAGAAGCACCATATGAATGACGCTGTAGTTTTTAAAAATTGTCTTAAGCATATCATTGTTTTTTACAAAATATTTATAATGCTTTTTTGACTTCCAGAAGAATTATACAAAATTGTAATCTCTATCCTGTTAATATCTTTATAGTGATTATTTTGTGTGCAGAAATAATTTGTGAAAAAAACCTTAAGAACAAACTGAAAATAACACCGTCAGAAACACAGATTTACAGCATGCTGTTTGTATTTTAATAACACAATTAAAATGCAGAAATATGAAAATGTATTTTTGCTTTTTAAATTGTAATTTAGGCAGATTGTTTTGGTTGGACTGAAAAAAAGCTGGGGTTTTTTGTCTTTTTTTTTTTTTTGGTGGGGGTAGTCTGAACTGAACACGAAGGTATTTCCACGGACTTGAGTCCTTTTTAGTCATCTAAGAAAAATTCTGGAAGCACAGGCTAATAAAAGCATCCAGTATTTTCAGTAGTGTGACATATGAAAATATTTTTAATGTTCTTGACTTCAACGTGAATTTTAGCTGGACTTATAAATCACTTTCAAAAAACTGTCTGAATTTGTTAAATATAGCTGTGTATTTCTTAACATTACCTGCTTTTCCAAACCATATATTATAATTAAGCATTTTAAATCATTTTATTTCACATACATAGAGAGATAGATAAATATA
Organism: Apodemus sylvaticus; assembly: GCF_947179515.1. Taxonomy (NCBI): domain Eukaryota; kingdom Metazoa; phylum Chordata; class Mammalia; order Rodentia; family Muridae; genus Apodemus; species Apodemus sylvaticus. The sequence continues at coordinate 159,982,233 of NC_067476.1, read as the reverse complement.
CAAACAGATATATATTCAAATAGTCTAATTTAGAAAAATATTTAAAAAGTGGTTGGACACAGCAACATATTTTTGAAAAGCTGCCGGTCCAAGATATTGTGTTTTTAAACCCTCTGAATTAAGGGTCAAAATTATTCTCTCAGGAAATCTAAAGGTTCAGAGTACTTAGACCTTCACAGAATTAAATTTTAAAAAGCAAACAGTATCTTTTTCATCAATCAAAATGGAGACCCTAGAAGCTTTAGCGTGGGTTTGGCTTTGTTTTGTTTTCCCCATGAGGTAGCATAAAATTAAGTCATAAAGAACAGGGGACCCTTATTTAAATAACTGAAGGCCCACCGATTATATTCATTCACTATTTGTCACTATTTCTCGGTTTTATTTCTCGAGATCCTTTCCAAAAACCGCATTAGAATGAATACATTTCCATGCTAAGATTTTTTTCCTACTTATTTCTATGTAATATTATTTCTTTCAGTTTACAAATGTAAAAATCTTTCAAATGCAAATGTAAACAAAAGCCCCACCACATTCCGGACTCGTTTTCTATGCCTTGGGACAGATGTTAACATCCTGCATCCTTTTATCCTTAAGACTGCTTCCACGGCTTAAAAATCCCTTTTCTGTGAACAATACGGCAAAACATATTTTCCACGGCGACCTACAAAAGGACGACTGTCTTGGCAAGACAGTGACAATCACGACACACAGCTTAATTTTTCATTAGCACTTCGATAAATGATAAAAGGGAAAAAATGAAAAGGTAATCGTGTTTAAAAGGGTAGAAAGCTGCAGGGTTTCACGAACTGTATTTCAAATGCAGCCCCCTGAGGTCGTGGGGTGACTGTGCATTCCCCCAGCTTCAAGGCTGCTTACATTCAACCCTTCCCTTTTCAATTAAAGGTATTACAAAGCTAACAATATTCATCTGGCTTCCCTATTCAGACCCGCCCCTATCTGAGAGAGCAGGAACCTGAGGCTCTGAAAGCCAGAGCCTCCATCAAAAACAAACCAAATACAGCAATCTTTCTGGTACATTGCTTTGAAAAAGAACAACAACAACAAAACCCTACACTGCTAGACGAGGTGCAGTTCTAGTCAATAAAATCAAAGGCTATGTGCTATTCTTGGGGGTTAATTTTCACATCCGCATCATTCTTATTTTTTTATTATTTTTTTTAAGGTTCGAATGGAGAAGCTTAATTTCCTGTGTGGGAAATGGAAAACGAAGAGCCTAGCACCTTGCAGTATCACCAACATGAGCCCTCAGGGAGAAAAAAACAGCAAACCAATTACTCCTAGAGTACATGGCCACAGCGAGGGCTGAGGCCATTGGAAGAAAAATAGAGGGAAAGAAAATGAGCAGACCACACCCCCCACACACACACACACACACCACAACTCCTTCCTGGGGGGCGGGGTGGGAGGGTTAATCTGCAAGGATTTGAGTCAGCTAACCACCCACCTGGCCCACAGAACCAAAGTGAGGCCATTGTAGGGGGTGGAGGGAGGGAGGAGAATGCTGAACAGAACAAAACAAAAGGAAGGTTGGAGAAAGGCCTAACTCCCAAGTCCTCGTGTTAAAACATTTATAAATCGAGGCTGCCTTCGAGCAGTCGAGGACGGATGGTGAGGGAGGAGAACTAGGAGGCCCAGAAAGTGAGAAGGCGGGGCAAGGGTTGATACTGTGGTCCCCATTGGGGGTCGTAGGTGCCCCATGATCCCTAGCCAAGCACCCCTTCCACTTGTATCACACTCCTAGTCGTCATCGCCTTGTTGTTGTTGTTCTTTTTTTTTTCCTTTTTAGACAGAGAGACAGACAGAGACAGACAGACAGGCAGAGCCGCAGTGCACACGGTGTGTGTGTCTGGGGAGGCCGCCAGGAGACTCACCGCAGCAATGCTACGTGAATGCAGAGGGCTGGAGGTGGTGTGACTACTCACTTGCTCGGCTAACAGCTGCCGGTTTTGGATGGAATTATTCCGCAACAACAAGAAAGCGTCGGTTAAACGCCTGGTGGCCATGTCTCACCCTTTGTGAGCCCCTCTCAGGGTCCCCCACCCCCCTTATAGTCCTGATTTTTCACTTTCTTTGTCTTGGTCTGGCCTAGCTGATTCCACTCTTGCACAGAAACCTCTCTTGACAAAGCCTCAGGCTTTCACGGCGCAATTTTGCACACCGCCCAGGCACAAAGACCCCTCCCCAAATAACCACCTCGGCTTTCCAATTGTCTGACTCCCCCCACTCAAAGGCTGGCTCAGATCTCAAAGCACTTGAATCCCCCCAATCCTGGAGTAGAAATCTAACGTCTGGAGACCCCTCCCCAATCCAGCCCTGGATCTACAAGCGTCTGACGCGCCAATCCGGTTTGGACAGGGAAAAGACCCCTACCCACTCATTTCCTAAGACCTCCCCAAAGGTGCTGGGGCCCTAACCCTAACTGAGAGCGCCTGCGTGTCGGGCATGTGGCCCTAACTCTGACTTTTGGTTAACTCTCCTCACAAAAGGCCTGCTCCAAACAGGAGCAAGACTTCAACTACAAGCGTCTACAGCTCCCACCAAGCCTGTTCTGCATTTTAAGGCTCAGCCCGACCTGACCCCTTTCTTAACCCCCTGGCCTTGTTCCCCACGGCCATCAGACTATAGTCCTCCAAGAGGACCTCTCTGCGGGCCTCCCCAGCCTCTCACTCCTCTTCGCCGGCACCCGCCTTTCCAGAAAGAGGCTGCAACCCTGCCCAAGGCGGCTTCCGTGCAGTGGTCCCGGGCTCTAGCATTCCCCCGGCCCTCTTCCTGTCCGTTCCTCGAGGGTGCCCCCCTGCGACATTCATGAGATTGCTTGCAACGTTCCGGGAGCGGGAGCTCCCTTATTGCCCTGCCCCGGGGATGGGACTGCTCCGCCCTCTCTGGGGTATTTCCAGGGCTGTCCTGTTGCCCTTGTCCTAAGTGTGTTCAGGCTCTGGGGCAGGCGTCCTGGCCCAAGAAAGGCTTCAAAAACTTGGCCCTGGCGCTGAAAACCACACTGGGATCCAGGCAACCCTTGAACTTCTAGTAGGGTTGTCAAGCAGGAAGAGATGTGTCTTTGTGGCTCTTACAGTGCCTAGTCCTGCGCGGGGGCGGAGAGAAAGTGGAAGACGGCTGCCTCTGCAGGCCAGGCACGCTCCACTGCAGGCGACTGGCGCTGCTGAGATGGCCTTCCTTTTTATTTTTTTATTTTTTTTTTAACTGTGAAAAGAAAATTATCTGAAAAACAACCAGGCCAGGGAAAAAAAAGAAAATTTTTTTTAAAAAAATAGCTTGGGCGCTGGGCCTTGCCAGCCTTGCTGCGGGCAGTCGAGAGTGGTCAGGCACCCACACTTGTGCCCAAGTGGGAAAGGTTCCTAAACTTAGAGACACCCCCACCCCACCCCACCCCAGTCCCACTCCTCCAAAAAGGACTTGTGGCTATGCCCGAGTTTCCTCGATCTGGGGTTTCCGGTCGCCTCCCAGTCTCTGGAAACTTGCTGCTACCCTGGCTTGGGAGTAGGGGGGCGTCTCCCAGGCGACCCCAGGGCTGCAGCTGCGGCATTCCTAGAACAAAGCAGCTCCAGAGGCCGGGGTCACCGGCAAGCCTGGATGGCAGACCCCTGTCTGCAGCACGACTTTATGGTTATTGTCCTCAATCTTGCTCTCAGCTTTGGGGTCTGATTGGGAACAGTTTGGCCTCCCTTGAGGGTCCCCAGTGTCCCCCCCCCCCCCGGTGCCACGAGGCAGGCGTGGGAGTCGCGCATAGGGTCAGGCTCACGAGCCACGGGTGATTATTTTTTTTCTCTTAAGAGCGCGTGTTCCTGCTTTTGTGTGCAACTTCGTATTCCTGTGAAAAAGTATCTCTGAGGCACATAACACAATGAATGCACAGAGGAATCGAGGCGCCGGCGAGCAGCGGTGCGGGCTGACAGAGAGGACTATGGGGACCGGCTTCCGATGCCGAGCTCCTTGGAAACAGCGACGACCACTCCCCCGCAGCGGTTGACGACGGGGGGAGGGGAGGCTGATCGGGAATGACAGGCAGCCCAGACCCCGCGGAGGCCATAGAACAATGCACTCGGCTGCTCCAAAACCACAGGCCCCGGGTTTATCTGGTGGAGGGAAATGAGGGGAACCCTGTGTGTAGACCCCAGGGGATATTTGTGTAGCGAGGGAAGAGTTCCGGCAGCCCACCCCGCTGGTGAGAGCTGACCCCAGTCACGTGGCAAAGCCCCCTCCTCCTTCTCCTCCATTCTGTGCAGGCTTTAGTAAACAACTGCCGAGCCTGTCTCCCGCAGGAACATTGGATTAGAGCTGTGGGCCTGTTCTCCTCCATTTTCGAGAGCACACATCGGCCCCCCCGAACCCCCCTGCAAAGCAGGGGCTTGTTTACTTCTGGCTAGAACCTGATCTCCCTCCTACGCTGGTCGTCTGTGTTTTAGTCATCTTTGTACCCACTGCCATTTCATCTGGCTTGTAACAAGCTCCGAATAAATGGTTTTTAAATATGTGCATGAATATTGGAGACCTGAGATTTAAGTTCCCAAATGCTCTGCCCTCCATCCAGTGTCCCTAAAGCCTTAGAGCCTTCTAATGTATATATTTCAAACACATCTATATGTCCAGTTTGCATAATCTTTGCAATCAGTGGCCTGTCTACCTCTCTAGGGTTATTGTGCAGATCAAATACATGCATTTTGTATTTGATGTCAGATTCTGGACAAATATTATATAGAATGGTAATTTATTCATTTTCTGTATTCAGCAAGCTTAGCAGAGTTATTCCTGGTGTTGTGTTCTAGCCCATGGTGACGACCCTTCCTAGGGAATCTTAAATATTTATTGTTGGACATTTAGGAAAACCAACCAAGCTCGCATCTCTTTGAGAGAAATGAACAGTGTTCTCACATATGAATAATAGAACAAGAATCCTCTTATTCTCAAAACAGGCACCTCAAGCAACTCCAGAGCTCAGAAACAGGGAGATGAAGAAACCAGGAGCTGAGCACAAAAGCGGGCAGGCAGCCAGGAGCAGCTGAGCCCTAGCCCCATGGAAGCACAGGGTTCTGGGCATGAATTAGTGTTAAGAGCTGGGGAGAAGGCATGTCTGCCTGCCTATCTGTAGTCATGTCCATGTAGGCTCTGTCCCACATTACAGTAGAGCAGGGGAGGGGCTCAATCATTATATTCCAAGGTTCTTAGCTGTTTTAATTTTTTTGTCAAGTAGCTTCAAAATTTTTGTTTTAAGCATTCCCTCATAGCCAAGTATGTGTTATCCTGAAACTGAAAACTAGGTTGATGGTTTTATATTAAAAGCTTTCACTGTGACTCACTCTTGGCCCTGGGTAGGATTCTGCAATAGTCCCTGGGCTTACAGAGCCTTGGTGTCTTGTTTCTTGGCCTTCAGACCCACTCTCTAATGTTTTGCCAGTGGGTCCAAGAAGTCCCTTTTGGGAACAAGTGTTCCAGTGTCTACTCATCCTTCTAATCAGTGCCCGAAGGGGCTGTAAACATAGACCATCACTGTGAAGCCAGGCTGCCAGCAGATGCAGGCTCTTAAGAGCAGGCTATGGCTTGACAAGATGGGCTCCCAGCACTGTGAGATTCGCACAGCCTTTAGGAAAGGAATGTAAAGGAGATACAGCTGGGAAAGCCCTTAATCCCAGCTCAGCCCAGTGAGCATGATGGGAATGTGTTCCTGCAGCAGTCCGGCCATCTGAAAGCACTGGTTGGGTTCCACGCTCCCAAAGAGGAAGGCATGGTTATGGGAACAGAACGCCATCCAAGCACATGGTTTGGGAATCCAGATGTGCCTGTTCCTTCCTAGGAAGGGAGTTTAGCTAGTCCCGACGGACAGCACTGAGTTCTGACCTTTTAAAAAGGCAGGTGGCTGTTCTCTCAGCCAGAGGAGGAGCAAACCTTCCTAGACTCCCCACGCCTGTGAAATGGCTCCCTTGCAGACATCTGACAGGCAGGCCAGGCAGACTCAGGAAACAGCAGCTTTGTATTCTGTTGTTGCTCACAACCTCGAGGGTTTCTGACCCCGGAAAGCACCCCAGCTCTGCCTTCAGCTCCGATGCTCATCCCAACACAGAGAATGAGAAGAGGCACAGGTTTTGTTTCCTGCAGACCTGTTAGCCTTCTGTCCTAGACAACTCAATTCTATAAGCATTTCTCAAATCCTGCTGATGGCAGGGGCTAGCTGTTGGTCAAAGGGGAGGAACAGACCCACACTCTTGCCCTCAAGGGATATTTTTTTTTGTTTGTTTTTTGTTTTTTGCCTTTCCAGTGCCCAAATTCTAATTTCCATCATGTGTACATTTCCAGCAGCCCCATGACAACCACACACGTCTCCTCTTCCCCTTCACCCATCCTCCACGGTGCAGCAACTGTGACCTTTCCCTTCCAGAGCACAAATCTGATCATGTCACTGCCTGATCGAGGCCCCGAGACAGCTCCCTCTGGCCACAGCAGCCTTTTCAACCAGACTGCACAAAGCAGCTACCTTCTCAGCTGGGTTATTGCTAATATTAAGTACAGACAGTCTTGGCTGGCAGAAAAATTAAGCTAATGGATGGACTAGTCTCCTTCTTGAGTATTTTCTCTCCTCATTTTCTCTTCAAGTGTCGCTCCCTGCTATCACATGGCTGTATTAGAATATAGTGTGGGAGCTGATCTGATTTATTCCAGGAGCGTTCATTTAATCACAGGCCCATCCCCCAGCTCTCACAGACCTATCATTTCTGGTATTGGGCTTGCAGGGTCTCCATTGTGTCCCTCAGCAGAGAGCCCCTGGGAGGGAGGGCCAGCATCCAAAGCCCTTTCTAACTGACCCCACAATGGAAGCTGCTTCCACCCCACAGCTTCATTTAAGGGCCTTTCTTTGCAAGAGTGGGCTCTTCCTGGTCTGCTTGGAAAACATGTCCTTCCAGATTGAGCACCCCCTACAGTCTGGTGCAATAAAGGTCCAGGAAATGGATAGAAAGGTAGGTAGGGGAAGATGGATGGATTCCTATATGGAGAGATGAGACTGAATACATTAGTACCAGAAAACTCCATGAAGACAAGATAACAAGTAGGTGGCATGAACAGAGACAATAGAAGCTGAGTCTGCATCCAGTGTGGTTTTCAGCCATGCCAGGATCTTCCTCGCCCCAGCTTGGCCTTTCTAGAAATGGCTTCTTTGCACAACACAGATCCACTCGGTCTAAAGCCACCTTCTTCATGTATCCTTGTGGGGAGTGGACTCTCCTCCAGAACCCACATTTGGTCAACCTCGGGGCTCACATAATACGGAGACCTGGTTTTTGGTCTCCGTGGCCAACCAAGCAACACATAGCAGCAAAGCATATCCGCATTTCTTTGGCTGGGATGATGTTAACACGTGTGGCCTCAAATAAATTAGTTCCCATCATAACCATCGCCCTTGGCAGGAGCATGAGGCTGCCGTGCCTCATAAGCGCGACTCCCTCCTTTTATATCACTGTGATATAAAGGAAATCATTGTCCTTTTGCACTGATGGGTATTGAAATGCAGCCAGCTTGTCAAGTTCTAGTTTTGGAGTTTGTTTGTTTGTTTGTCGTTGTTGTTGTTGTTGTTTATAACCACCGACCTGCTCTGGCAATTGGTGCAGTATGCAAGTGTAGAGCCAGATTTCGGCCTTCTCCCTGATGCTACTTGGTTAGCAGAACCTTCTCATTAGCTGTGAGGCCCTGTGTGGGTCAGCACTCTTTGGGCTGGAAATGACAGAACTCAAATCAAACTGGCTTAAGTTTAAAAGCACATCCCGTTGGTTCAAGTAAACAAAAACCCTAGGTGTGGCAGGATCTAGAGAGCGAACATTGTGTTCACTCTCCTCCTCTGTCCTGGTTTTCATTCTCAGGCCAGCCCTCCCGAGAGGTGACAAATTGGTATCTTGTAAGCTCTGTACTGGTGGCCTATAATATCACAACCTCAGCGGGAAGCAGGACACTTGTCTTCTCAATGGTTTTAACAAAAGTCTTATAGTTGACTCTCATGGACCAGTCTTAGATCATATCCTTAGCCCTATACCCTTAACTGGTAAGAAACAGTGATCACCCACTGTTTCAGCCTTATGACCTCTTGAAGTAATTTAGAAAGGTAAAGGGCCTGGGCTTAGAGCCCACCACCTAGCATGTTAGAACTGAGAGTATGGGTGCCCAGTGTTTAAGTACAAAACTGCCTCCAGTCAGTTTTCTATCCACTGTGTGGTCTACATGTTGTCAGCTGACTTTTCCCAGAACTCATTGCTGATTCTCCTTCCTGTTGGAATCGTTCTCTGGTCCAACCCTATGTTTTAATCCATTACCTTTCATCTTCCTTCATTTCAGGCATCATCTGTCCATGGATTGTCTCCACAAACTCTAGAAACGACACCCTTCACGTCCCCACTGTCTCCAGCTTCCAGGTACCAGAGATTCTGGAGAGTCCTCCAGGTGCCTTATGTGCTCCTGGTTTCTTTCTATCTTGAATGTGTCCTGTCTTGTGCATTCCTGGTATAAAGTGGTGGCCCCATGATACGCTTACCAGCCTCAATTCTCTTTGGGTTCTGACAACAGCTGCCATGCCATCCATTACCAGAGTTCAAAGATACTCATTTAAGTGGCCAATCACTTGTCTGCCCTCCAGTCCTTCCCCACAACCTCTACACTGATCTTGTTCTCTCTAGTCTGTGAAATCACATCAATAACTAATCTAGCTAGACTCCATGACCCCAATTGTGGGGCATTTCCTAAACTATCTCCTTTCTAGAAAGATCAGTCTGTCCACATGTCGAGACTGATGATGTTTTTGCTTTGTCTTCCTCCTGCCTGTAGAAAAAAAAAAAATGGATTCAGACTGCCTTAATAAGCCAGAAGTGTCTCTGTCCTCCCTACCACACCCACTTCCAATTTCTCCACACTTCTCTTTCTGTACATTTTATGTTTGATATCTTCTCCCATGAATGCCTAACGCCATACCATCCTTTTCTGCAAAATTTCTGTTTATTTTCCAATTTTAGTATATGTGCTGCTGAAGCGAGCATTCTATTCATTTTCAAGGTAGAACTCTGGTGGCACCAAGAACACACTCCCTTCATCCCCACCCCAGCTATGACTTCAGCCTCTTCTCTGAGGGCAAATACCACTGTCACTCATGGCTTACAGAACATGCTGCCCATCTTGTATTGGTGTGCTTTTGTGTTGTCTACTGCACTGGATGTGGACGGGGCGGAGGACAGGTCCTGTCTGGCTTGCCCCTGAGCTGTGCTTCCTCTGGGGAATGAGAAATGGATGTGCTAAGAGCCTTCTACTTGTCAACAAGCAACATCTCTAAGCCACCAGGGAACTGTGTGTTAATGAGAAGGTTGTATGAACCTGGGTAGTGATTTTGTGTCTTCAACCAGTACATCTCCTTCTGAATGGCTGACTCATCCTTGGCTGGCAGTCTAAATCAATGTTCACCTCTAGGTTGGGCTGTCTGAAATAAACACATACCCCTGTCTCCATCTTTTTCTTTTCCCTCCTCAAGTTCAGTTTTTAAAACAAGGTTAGTGTTTCCTTTGGCCATATCAGTTGTGTCATCACTGCCACATCAGGATGGGATGGCGGATTCACTTCAAGCCCTTTGATGGAAATAAAGGTCAATGGAGCAGGACCCTTATCAAATTATGTCTGAAAACATATCTAGACTCCAGACAGGTTCCGAGTAAACTCTATTCACTCTGAGTTCTCTTCTTCTTCTTCTTCTTCTTCTTCTTCTTCTTCTTCTTCTTCTTCTTCTTCTTCTTCTTCTTCTTCTTCTTCTTCTTCTTCTTCTTCTTCTTCTTCTTCTCCTGAGGTGTGGGGGATTCTGGGAGTTGGGAATGGAAGGTGCATACTGCAGTGTCTTCTGAAGGATGGAGGGACTTCAGCCAGGACCTTGGTGAGAAGACAGTGAGTCCCAAGCTCACGCTTTGGAGTGTTTTGGAAGAGCTAGGACATAGTGGTAATTGGCTACACTATTTTGGCTCCCAGCAGGTCACATGTATGCACCCACCCAGAAGCTGGATTTGAGGATGAAACACACACAAACACACACACACACACACACACACACACACACACACACACCAGTTAATTTTAATATGCCTTAATTTGCTCGAAGGCTGGGCAGTTCTAACCCTCTGCACAGCTAGCATACATTTCCCTCTAGTACTCCTGCCTCAACGCTTTCTAAATCTATGTTTTATCTTTGCTGCCCTATCACCTTCTGGGAAGCCCACTAGTCTTGGCTGCCTAAGATGCTTCCAGGCAGCTTTTCCATGGGCCGCACTCCTTTTCACCTACATTTCAGATGATTTTCCTTCTGCAGCTCTAAATCCAATCTGTATGCCTCCAAATCATAGTGATCCTCTGTCTTATTTTCTTCCAGTTTCTAGCCCATGCAAATCCAAAGGTTTTATCTCCGTCTACCTGCCCAGCCATTGGCCATTGACTCATTATTGATTGATCAAAAAACAACTGGGGACAAGGACCTTCAGCATTTGGATCCATAAATTCCCAATATTGGGGGCCAGATTAATTCAAAGCATTGGAACCAATCCCCAACAGGCTAGCATGGGAGTTCTCTATGTGACTTGTATCCCCTGCTGTGACAGGAGAACTGTCCCTTTCTCTACTACCCTGGTTCCCCAGGGAGAGAGAGCATCCAGCAATCAGTATTGGAATCTGACCCAATCAATGGAGGAACCAATTGCTCTATTGAACCACTGAGCAGCTTCCATAAACCCTGCATTGTGAGAGATGCTCTAGCATCACAGAGCCAGTTACACTCTCAAAGAACACACAGTCTAGCCTGGGGACACAAAGCCAACAGACGGGAAACAATTAGTGGGCAATGGAGCTTGGAAAAATATGCTGAAGTGACTGCTCCGGCGGCAGCAGGGCGGAAAAGATGAGATGCAATTCTGCGAAAGCTTTCTTGACAGAGCAGGTGAGGGAAGACCCAAGTGTGAAAGATGGGAAAGGGCTTCCGGAGTGGAGAGCACTACCAGCAGGGACACTGGGTAAGCTACAGAAGCAAGCAGGTCTCAGAACTAACAGGAGTGCTCTGTTTTGACTTGGAGCTGAGGGTGGGTGTGCGATGTGACTCACTCACTCACTCACATATGCTGTCTATTGAACTCACAAAGGAGTTACTACTATGTGCTGACTAATGTAAACATTGCTAAGATACAGGAAGGACAGACACGTCAATCTCTTGAGATGGTAAGTTGTTAAGGTTCGAGATGTTTGGAAGAAAGGAAAATCATTCCAATCTGTAGGGAAGTTCCTTAGGACACTGGAAATAAACAACTGAATCACTTCAGGAAGTTCCTGAAACCAACTAGATGCCAGCCTCTTCCTTCCCTAAGCTTATATAACATCAAGAGCCGCAGGGAGACACTCTTGACAAACTGAGATGCTATCTTCATTAGGGACTTATTGCTGTGAACAGACATCATGACCAAGGCAACTCTTATAAGAACAACATTTAATTGGGGCTGGCTTACAGGTTCAGAGGTTCAGTCCATTATTATCAAGGCAGGAGCATGGCAGCATCCAGGCAGGCATGGGGCAGGAGGAGCTGAGAGTTCTACATCGTCAGCTGAAGGCTTCTATACTGACTTCCAGTCAGCTAGGATGAGAATCTTAAAGCCCACATGCACAGTGACACACCTACCCCAACAAGGTCATCCGTACTCCACCAGGGCCACACCTTCTAATAGTGCCCACACCTGGGGCAAGCATATACAAACCATCACATTACACTCCCTGGCCCCTGTAGGCTTGTTCAAACATATGAGTCTATGGGGATCATACCTAAACACAGCAAATGCAAAATACGTTTAGTCCAACTTTAAAAGTCTCCATAGTCTATAGCACTCTCAACAATGTTAAAAGTTCAAAGGTCTTCTGAGATTCATCCGATCATATGACTGTACTCCCCAAAGCAAGACAGGAAACAAGCTGGACAAACTCCAAACGCTGCATCTCCATGTCTGATTTCAAAGTGGTCTTCAGATCTCCAGTCCTTCTTTCATCTTAGTTGACTGCAACGGACTTCTTTCTCCTCAGCTGGTTCTACTGGCTGTAAGCAACTTTCCTCAGCAGATAGATCATGGCTCTGGCATGTTGAACATCTTGGGGTCTCCAAGATAACTTCAGTGCTACAGCTTCTTGTTTCAGTGTCTGAGATTCACACATGATCTTCTGGGCTCCTCCAAAGGGCTGGTGTCATTTCTCCAGCTCTGCCCTCTGTAGCACTCTTAAGTTCAGGTGGGTCCACTCCACTGCTGCTAATGTCCTTGGTGATCATTCCATGGTACTGGCATCTTCAATACATCAGGGGTCTTCTGCTGTAACTAGACTTCACCAATAGTCTCTCAGAGGATCTCTTTATAGTTCCAAGCCTCAAATCCTCTGCATGACCCCTTCAGTCCTGGGCCATCAACTACAACTGAGGCTGCACCTTCACCAATGGCCTTCCCTAGACTCTCACAGTGCCGAGCTTCAGCTGCTCTCCATGACTCCTTCATGCCTTCAAAACCAGTACCACCTGGGCACTCTTACACATTAACATGTCCAGCTGTAGCATGAGGTACAACCTTGGCTATCTCTGGAACACAGCTTCTTTGTGCTCTCAGAAAACACTTCCTAGAAGATTTCAGCTCAGTGATGCTGGTCTCTTATTAATCACTACTGATTTCTTAGCTCCAGCTAACCAACATCAATTGTCCCAGTAGTCCCTTCAATTCTGGACTTGAAAGCCAGAGCCACTGGCCAAAGCTCTGTCCATGTCAGTCACACTTTCAGGGGGTCGGTGCACAGCCATTTGGTGCTGTTATTTCAGGGCCTGTCTTGAAGACGTTCTGCTGCTTGCAGGAGCTGAAACATGGTCCCTTGTTCTATTACATTATAGTTGACTTTCTGATTTCCAACTCTTTCACTGCCTAAACTTGGCTGTCCTGGATCTTGCTCTGTAAATTTGACCTTGAACTCAGAGATCTGCATGCCTCTGCTTCCTGGGATTAAAGGTATGTATTACCATGCCTGGATTTAAGTTTTTCTTCACCTAGAACTTCCTCTATCCCAGGCTGGCCTTGAACTCAGAGATCTGCTTGGCCTGTCTCCAAGAATTAAAGGTGTGTACCACCATGTCTGGACCTACGTTTAGCTGGGTTGGATCTTGCCCCCAAACCCCACTCCCTTAAAGTGTTTATTTCCTGAACATAGATCCAACTCCAGTCTACTCACTGGTGTCTTTTAATGCGTGTACCATATATTTTGTACTTTTCCTTTCTCAGCTTGCTCCTTTTCATTAAAACACTCTTCATAAGAGTGAACTTTGGTAACCACACAGCAGAATTTATACCAGGTTGTTTTGAAACTTCCTTTTTCAAAGCAATTAATGTGAGTCTCTTCACTTTAGCCTCATGCACACTCTTCAGACAAGGGCAAAAAACAACCCCATTTAATCTTCACCAAAATACTACAAAAACAGTCTCTAGGCCACGTACTGAAACCCTTCTCCAATGAAACCTCTTGGGCCAGGTCCGCACAGTTCAAGTCACTCACAGCAACAAAGTCTTCCAAATTCCTTCTAGGATAGTCTGTTTCCCTGGCTTTCAAAATCCAAAGTCCCCAAATTCACATTCTTCCAAACAAAAACATGGTCGGGCCTATCACAGCAATACTGCAGTCTCTGGTACCAACTTCTGTCTTAGTTAGAGTTTTACTACTGTAAACAGACATCATGACCAATGTAAGTCTTATGAAATCATTTAATTGGGGCTGACTTACAGGTTCAGAGGATCAGTCCATTGTCATCAAGGGGGTAACATGGTAGCATCCAGGCGGGTGTGGTGTGGTAGGAGATGAGAATTCTACATCTTCATCTGTGGCCTGCTAGCAGAATACTAGCTTCCAGTAGCTAGGGTGAGGGTCTTAAAGCCCACACCCACAGTGACACACCTACCTTCTTAAAGTGTCATTCCCTGTCTGGGGTAAGTCAGTGTTTAACATCTCCCCAGGAAGTGTCATGAAGCACTGTGTACCTGGCAGCTGAAGGAGAGAGGCTGACCTGTGGGAGCCACCTTTCTGTTGCTATGCCAAAACAGTTGGAAGTGGTCAACTTAGAGGGAAGAAATGCTACTTGTCACTCACAGTTTCAGGAGGTCACTGTGCACTGTGCACAGTTTCAGGAGGTCACTGTGCACAGTCATCTGATGTGGTTGTTTCAGGGCCTGTATTGAAGGAGAGGGAGGGAGTGTGTGCTGGAGGAGGGGACTGATGACCACTTGGTGGCCAGAAAGTAGAAAGAGTAACAGGAGGAACTGGACCTCAATGTCCTATACAAGAGTTTCCCTTGAGTGACCATACTTCTGCTAGGCCCAACCTCCTAGACTTTCACCATTTTTCTTTCTTTCTTTTTTTTTAATTTTTTTATTCGATATAATTTATTTACATTTCAAATGATTTCCCCTTTTCTAGCCCCCCCACTCCCCGAAAGTCCCGAAAGCCCCCTTCTCTTCCCCGGTCCTCCCTCCCACCCCTTCCCACTTCCCCGTTCTGGATTTGCCCTATACTGCTTCACTGAGTCTTTCCAGAACCAGGGGCCACTCCTCCTTTCTTCTTGTATCTCATTTGATGTGTGGATTATGTTTTGGGTATTCCAGTTTTCTAGGTTAATAACCACTTATTAGTGAGTGCATACCATGATTCACCTTTTGAGTCTGGGTTACCTCACTTAGTATGATGTTCTCTAGCTCCATCCATTTGCCTAAGAATTTCATGAATTCATTGTTTCTAATGGCTGAATAGTACTCCATTGTGTAGATATACCACATTTTTTGCATCCACGCTTCTGTTGAGGGATACCTGGGTTCTTTCCAGCATTTGGCAATTATAAATAGGGCTGCTATGAACATAGTAGAGCATGTATCCTTATTACATGGTGGGGAATCCTCTGGATATATGCCCAGGAATGGTATAGCAGGATCTTCTGGAAGTGAGGTGCCCAGTTTTCGGAGGAACCACCAGACTGATTTCCAGAGTGGTTGTACCAATTTGCAACCCCACCAGCAGTGGAGGAGTGTTCCTCTTTCTCCACACCCTCTCCAACACCTGCTGTCTCCTGAATTTTTAATCTTAGCCATTCTGACTGGTGTAAGATGAAATCTTAGGGTTGTTTTGATTTGCATTTCCCTAATGACTAATGAAGTTGAGCATTTTTTAAGATGCTTCTCCGCCATCCGAAGTTCTTCAGGTGAGAATTCTTTGTTTAACTCTGCACCCCATTTTTTAATAGGGTTGTTCGGTTTTCTGGAGTCTAACTTCTTGAGTTCTTTATATATATTGGATATTAGCCCTCTATCTGATGTAGGATTGGTGAAGATCTTTTCCCAATTTGTTGGTTGCCGATCTGTCCTCTTGATGGTGTCCTTTGCCTTACAGAAACTCTGTAACCTTATGAGGTCCCATTTGTCAATTCTTGCTCTTAGAGCATACACTATTGGTGTTCTGTTCAGAAACTTTCTCCCTGTACCGATGTCCTCAAGGGTCTTCCCCAGTTTCTTTTCTATTAGCTTCAGAGTGTCTGGCTTTATGTGGAGGTCCTTGATCCATTTGGATTTGAGCTTAGTACAAGGAGACAAGGATGGATCAATTCGCATTTTTCTGCATGTTGACCTCCAGTTGAACCAGCACCATTTGTTGAAAAGGCTATCTTTTTTCCATTGGATGTTTTCAGCCTCTTTGTCGAGGATCAAGTGGCCATAGGTGTGTGGGTTCGTTTCTGGATCTTCAATCCTGTTCCATTGATCCTCCTGCCTGTCACTGTACCAATACCATGCAGTTTTTAACACTATTGCTCTGTAGTATTGTTTGAGGACAGGGATACTGATTCCCCCAGATTTTCTTTTGTTGCTGAGAATAGTTTTAGCTATCCTGGGTTTTTTGTTGTTCCAGATGAATTTGATAATTGCTCTTTCTAACTCTGTGAAGAATTGAGTTGGGATTTTGATGGGTATTGCATTGAATCTGTATATTGCTTTTGGCAAAATGGCCATTTTAACTATATTGATTCTACCGATCCATGAGCATGGGAGGTTTTCCCATTTTTTGAGGTCTTCTTCCATTTCCTTCTTCAGAGTCTTGAAGTTCTTATCATACAGATCTTTCACATGTTTGGTAAGAGTCACCCCAAGATACTTTATACTGTTTGTGACTATTGTGAAGGGGGTCATTTCCCTAATTTCTTTCTCAGCCTGCTTATCCTTTGAGTATAGGAAGGCCACTGATTTGCTTGAGTTGATTTTATAATCTGCCACTTTGCTGAAGTTGTTTATCAGCTGTAGGAGCTCTCTAGTGGAGTTTTTTGGGTCACTTAGGTAGACTATCATGTCGTCTGCAAATAATGATAGTTTGACTTCTTCCTTTCCAATTTGTATCCCTTTGACCTCCTTATGTTGTCGAATTGCCCCAACTAGTACCTCAAGTACAATATTGAAAAGATAAGGAGAAAGGGGGCAGCCTTGTCTGGTCCCTGATTTCAGTGGGATTGCTTCAAGTTTCTCTCCATTTAGTTTGATGCTGGCTACCGGTTTGCTGTATATTGCTTTTACTATGTTTAGGTATGGGCCTTGAATTCCTGTTCTCTCCAAGACTTTAAGCATGAAAGGATGCCGAATTTTGTCAAATGCTTTTTCAGCATCCAATGAAATGACCGTGTGGTTTTGTTCTTTGAGTTTGTTTATGTAGTGGATTGTATTGATGGATTTCCGTATATTGAACCAACCCTGCATTCCTGGGATAAAGCCTACTTGATCATGGTGGATGATCGTTTTGATGTGTTCTTGGATTCGGTTGGCAAGAATTTTATTGAGTATTTTTGCATCGATGTTCATAAGGGAAATTGGTCTGAAGTTCTCTTTCTTTGTTGGATCTTTGTGTGGCTTTGGTATCAGCGTAATTGTGGCTTCATAGAAGGAATTGGGTAGTGTTCCTTCTGTTTCTATTTTGTGGAATAGTTTGAAGAGTATTGGTATTAACTCTTCTTTGAAGGTCTGGTAGAATTCTGCACTGAAACCATCTGGTCCTGTGCTTTTTTTGGTTGGAAGACTTTCTATGACTTCTTCTATTTCTTTAGGATTTATGGGACTGTTTAGATGGTCTAGTTGGTCCTGATTTAATTTTGGTATTTGGTATCTGTCAAGGAAATTGTCCATTTCCTCCAGATTCTCCAGTTGTGTTGAGTAAAGGCTCTTGTAGTAGGATCTGATGATTTTTTGGATTTCCTCAGTTTCCGTTGTTACATCTCCCTTTTCATTTCTAAGTTTGTTAATTTGGATACTTTCTCTGTGCCCTTTGGTCAGTCTGGCTAAGGGTTTATCTATCTTGTTGATTTTCTCAAAGAAGCAGCTCCTGGTTTTGTTGATTTTTTGTATGGTTCTCTTTGTTTCTACTTGATTGATTTCGGCCCTGAGTTTGATGATTTCCTGCCTTCTACTCCTCCTGGGTGAAATAGCTTCTTTTTGTTCTAGGGCTATCAGGTGTGTCATTAAGCTGGTAATGTATGCTCTCTCCGTTTTCTTTTTGGAGGCACTCAGGGCTATGAGTTTTCCTCTTAGCACTGCTTTCATTGTGTCCCATAGATTTGGGTATGTTGTGTTTTCATTTTCATTGTGTTCTAAAAAGTCTTTAATTTCTTTCTTTATTTCTTCCTTGACCAAGGTATCATTGAATAGAGTATTGTTCAATTTCCACGTGTATGTGGGTTTTCTGTTGTTTCTGTTGCTATTGAAGACCACTTTTACTCCATAGTGATCAGATAGGAGGCATGGGATTAGTTCGATCTTCTTATATTTGTTGAGGTCTGTCTTGTGACCAATTATATGGTCGATTTTGGAGAAGGTACCATGAGGTGCTGAGAAAAAGGTATATGCTTTTGTTTTAGGATAGAATGTTCTATATATATTTGTTAAATCTAATTGGTCCAAAGCTTCAATTAGTTTTATTGTGTCCTTGTTTAGTTTCTGTTTTCCTGATCGGTCCATTGAGGAAAGTGCAGTGTTGAAGTCACCCACAATTATTGTGTTAGGTGCAATGTGTGCTTTGAGTTTTAATAAAGTTTCTTTTATGAAAGAGGGTGCCCTTGCATTTGGAGCATAGATGTTCAGGATTGAGAGTTCTTCTTGTTGTATTTTTCCTTTGACCAGCAAGAAGTGTCCCTCAGAGTCTCTTTCGATGTCTTTGGGTTGAAAGTCAATTTTATCTGATATTAAAATGGCTACTCCAGCTTGTTTCCTGAGACCATTTGCTTGTAAAATTGTCTTCCAGCCTTTTACTCTAAGGTAGTGTTTGTCTTTGACCCTGAAGTGTGTTTCCTGTAAGCAGCAAAATGTAGGGTCCTGTTTACGTATCCAATCAGTTAGTCTGTGTCTTTTTATTGGGGCATTAAGTCCATTGATGTTAAGAGATATTAAGGAATAGTGATTGTTACTTCCTATCATTTTTGACGTTATTTTTTAAATTTGATTGCTTAACTTCTTTTGGGTTTGATGAAAGGTTACTATCTTGCTTTTTCCAGGGTGAAGTTTCCCTCCTTGTATTGGTGTTGTCCTCCTATTATCCTTTTTAGGGCTGGGTTTGTGGATAGATATTGGGTAAACTTGGTTTTGTCGTGAAATATCTTAGTTTCTCCATCTATGGTGATTGAGAGTTTTGCTGGATATAGTAGCTTTGGTTGGCATTTGTGTTCTCTTAGAGTCTGCATGAGATCTGCCCAGGACCTTCTAGCCTTCATAGTCTCAGGTGAAAAGTCTGCTGTGATTCTGATAGGTTTTCCTTTATATGTTACTTGGCCTTTTTCTCTTACTGCCTTTAATATTCTTTCTTTGTTTAGAACATTTGGTGGTTTGATTATTATGTGACGGGAAGTATTTCTGTTCTGGTCCAGTCTGTTTGGAGTTCTGTAGGCTTCTTGTATATTCATGGGCATCTCTCTCTTTATGTTAGGGAAGTTTTCTTCCATAATTTTATTGAAGATATTTGCTGGCCCTTTAAGTTGTAAATCTTCACTCTCATCTATGCCTATAATCCTTAGGTTTGGTCTTCTCATTGTGTCCTGGATTTCCTGGATATTTTGGGTTACAAGCTTTTTGCATTTTGCATTTTCTTTAACTGTTGAGTCCATGGTTTCTATGGAATCTTCAGCATCTGAGATTCTTTCTTCTATTTCTTGTATTCTGTTGTTGATATTTGCATCTCTGTCCCCTGATTTCTTCCCAAGGCTTTCTATCTCCAAAGTTGTCTCCCTTTGAGTTTTCTTAGTTGTTTCTACTTCTGATTTTAGATCCTGGATGGTTTTGCTTAGCTCCTTCACTTGCTTGTTTGTGCTTTCCTGTAATTCTTTAAGAGATTTTTGTGTTTCCTCTTTCATGACCTCGGCCTGTTGACCAAAGTTCTCCTGTATTTCTTTAAGTGATTTTTGCGTTTCCTCCTTGTTGGCTTTTATATTCTCTTGGATTTCTTTCAATGATTTTTGTGTTTCCCTTGCAAGGGCTTCTAACTTTTGATCCATTTTCTCCTGAATTTCTTTAAGTATGTCCTTCATGTGTTCCTGTACCAGCATCATGACCAGTGATTTTAAATCCAAATCTTGTTTTACTGGTGTGATGGGGTATCCAGGACATGCTGGTAGAGGAGAATTGGGTTCAGATGTTGCTATATTGCCTTGATTTCTGTTAGTGATGTTCCTGCGTTTGCCTTTTGCCATCTAGTTCTCACTGGTGTTACTTGGTCTTGTCAGTGCTGGACTCACCAGTGCAAGCTGCCCCTTCCCCGTTGGCCTCTGGTGCTCAGCTTACACCCTGCACTGCTTGTAGACAGGGTGCTGCTGTCCAGGCTGTTCAGATCCCGAAGCAGGCACCTGAAGGCTCCCGCTGGGGCCAGCAGGATTTACCGGAGCACACCGACTTCTCCCAGCTGCCCGCCCGGAAGCCCCCGCTAGCCTCTCGAGGGACCTGGAGATGTGGTGCGGCCGCCCAGGCTGATCTGAAGTGGAGAGAGTTGAGCTGAGGGCTTCTGCCTGAGGTCTTGCCGCAGATTGTGTCTGTGGACCAGATGGAGCCCGTGTGCACCCCCAGGGAGCGCCGACGGTGTATGCTGCTGTGACCTCCCCTGTGTTCCGCTCACTCCGCTGGGCAGCCGATTCCCCAACCGGGCTGGCGCACACAAGGTTAGCCTGGTCGCCCAGGCCCTGAGTCCAGGCAAAAGCCTGGGAGGCCAAGGTCCGAGCAAAGTTCCCCTAGGGCTATGACTGTTAATTGGGTCCACCAGGTGACCCGGATGGCCGGCGTGCGTGTCTGTGCTCCCCGAAAGCACTGGGAGAGTCTGCTGTGCTAACAACCTCCTGGGCGGGTTGACACACAGATGGCCCACCAAGCCGCCCAGTTCTTGTCACCATTTTTCGATAGCGCCACAAAATGCAGATGAAGTTTTTGTCTTATGGATTATTAAGAGACAAAGGGTCAAACCAAATTAAAACCTAATTTTTAATGGTTTAGGTGGGCTTCCTGAAAGAGGAGACATTTCTATTGAGTCCCAAGGAGCACCAGAAGTTAGCCATGTATGACAGGTGCGGAAACGCCATCCAGGATGCATAAGAGGGATCTGTTCTTTATTCTTGTGAAAATGGAAGCTTCCCGAGTGTCCAACAGAAAGAGATAAGGTAAACTAACCAACATCTATCTCTATGCACCCCCATGGGGCCGTCAGAAGAACATGGATCTGTGTGTTCCCATTTGGAAGGAGCTCTGAGATACAGTATTAGAATACCCTACGCAGGTAAAACAGCTTGGCGGATGCAGGCGTGGTAGCATCAGCTGAGGAGCTGGGTTCAAACTCCCAAACTTACAGGAGACCACTAACTCCTGGAGGTTGCCCTCTGGCCTCCATATGGGCCCCCCTCCTAAGTAATGTAAAAAATATTTTAAAAAGAAAAGTAGGTGCTGAAATCCCCAAAATGTGGAATTATATGTGAGAAAATAAGAGCTACATATTTTGACTGTGGGAGTGCCCAAGTGGGATGATAAATCCTTCCAGAGAGAGGAACCAAGAAATGTGTGCAGGCTCCTGGCTCAACTCAGCCTCAGTGTGGACTGTCTCCTTGGAAGTGTAAAGCTGGGATCCCTGGGGCTCAGCCTCTGTCTGGGTAGAGGGGACAGTCCCACAGGCCTGCAGATGTTGAAAGTGGGGCTGGGAGGTGGTGGCAGGAATTGGACCGCCTGAAGGCTCTGCTATACCTGTCTCTGGAGTCACAGAGAAGTACAGTCTCCTCTCATTCTGTCCATCAATCAGGGCTGCTATAGACCTATGTGGGCTTGCGGAATGTGCTTCTTTGGCTGCTGCAACTGCATTTCCCGGAATTCTCTTTCTGGTATGTTTATAGTTCAATGGGTCACCAGGGACGCTCTCGCAAGATGTGGAAGGAAGGGGAGGTGGCGGCCATGTTCATAACTGGCAAGTATTGTGTAGCCAACTCCACTGGCCGAAAAGCAATGTGCAACCCAACAACATTCATGTCTGGGAACTGACTCTTGTCCAAGTTTGCACATCTCAGCTGCTCAGCCCACAGTTAGGGACAATGATGACAGTTCTATTGTGCTGGGCTCTTCCCAGGTTGCTCCTGCTCTCCCAGCTTCAAATCTGCCTTCCTCCCGGTGGCCTATCCTATGGACCTCAGGCAGTAACAGAAGTCTGGAAATATTCTTAAACAGGTTCCCTAACCAGCTTCTGGAACGGGCCAGCCACCTCTATAAACTCTAGCACATTCATTACACACAGTTCCTCTTTCTGCTTTCCTGGCAGACACACCACACCCACCACTGGCCCAGGCCTGGCTCCCAGTTCACAGACTATGAACTGGCCAGAGCAGCCCTGCTTTGCAATTTTTCTAAGGGAAGGAACTAGAAAGTAGGCCACAAATAATGAGACCTCTGAGAGGAGCAACAGCCAGGAGAAATCTAGGGTGTGCTGTGTAGACCTCTGTAGTCCAGGAGACCTTTCAGAGCACAGACTCCTGAGGGAAGCAGAGTGTGAATGCTCAAAGGCCACAGGGACAGAAAGTGCTTGGAGGGTGAGGCTGTGTGGTGGCATGGGTGTGGCGTCTTCGAGGAACAGGAAGGAGTCCAGCAGGCTGGAGCAGGATGGAGGAGGGAAAGCGGCAGCGGGAGTTGGGAACCTGAGGCTGGCTCCGGTTTTGTTGGGTTTGGAAGACACAGGAGGGAGTTTGGACCTCACTCTGAAAGCAGGCCTGGGGGAAGGCATCTTTCAAATTGGACCAGAAAAGCCACATAGACTTCCCTTTGAAGAGCGAGGGTAAAATAGAGTCTGTCTCTGTCTTTCTCTTATCCGCAGGTGTTAGAAAGAGATGGTGGGAGTTGAGTGTGCTAGTGTTTGTCTGGGCTTGACTTAGAGAAGTTCGTGCCCACCCCTGTGAGGAGCCTGGCCCCTTGTTGGCCTCTTCATCTTTCTGTGAAGCACAGACTTCCTCCCACATAGAAGCTCTTTTCAAATAATTTTTTTTCCTCCAATAAAAGTACCATGTGAATCTGGGTCATTTGTGAGGCTTTCCATGACATTTTCCTAGTACTTTCTAAACCGTGGTAACAGGAGGAAAGACACATTCCACAGGCTGGGAGCCCAGACTGAACATCACAGCAACACCTAAGCACTTGGGTTTTTATTTGAGACAGTGTCCTGCCCTACTCTGGCCAGGAACAAAGGAAAAACTAGGGGTGTGTATATGGGGGGGCGGAAGCAAGCATTGCTGAGCAGTTGTGTTGAGGACCATCGCAGGGTTTGAAGCCCCACCACAGATGGCCATCTTCCCAGGTCACCAACCAGCTGACTCCTGCTCCCGTTCAGGTCTCCTGGCTTCCATGTTTCTCTTTGGTTGATTTAAAACGTGAGGATGGCTATTGATTGTTAACTAGGAGATAAAACACCAGACGTATCTCTGAGGAAGCTCCTAAACTGGGGTAACTGAGGAGTGAGGGCCCATGCCAAACATGGGCGACGCCATCCCGTAGGCTTCCCCACTCAAGACTTTCTCCTCCCTGCTGACAGTTGCTTCTGTCTGCTGTTCCGTCACAGCATCAAGAAATGTAGCTAATACACAGATCTAATAGATCTATCAGATAATACCTGAAGACTGTAGACTCCAGGGGAAAGAAGCCATTTGCCCAGGATCACACTGTAGCTTAGGAACAATTTGAACTTGAAGTCAAGTTTCTGGAAGGCAACCAGAGTAACCCTGAGGACATCTCAGAGAATCATTTCCTTATCTTTCCTTGTCCTTGTGAAGGCCAGCATCTCACCGCTTAGCTGTCTGGACAGCTGATCTCCTCGTCTCTTCTTTTTGTTATTGTTATTATAATTATTACTGGTGGTGGTGGTGATTCTGTTGTTAATTTGTCAAGATCTTCCAATGTAGCCCAGGATAGCTTAAAATTACAATCCTCCTGCCTCAGTCCCTATGAAGGTCCCCATCTAACTAACCAATTGGTGTTACTTTTCACTTTGGGGTAAGTCACATAGACCTAGAGTAGCTCAACAGTGAAGGCAGGCTGGAAGACATACCCTACTCAGTGGGGTAACTTGAGTCCACTGCTTACACAACATGTCTTTATTTAACACTGGACAGTTGATCAACAGATAACCTGTGGCTACACATGGACACTGGCTGTGCTCTCTTCTCTCTGGTTCTGTCCAGATAGGAAGCTCTACCCTTAGGGCCCTTTCCCAGGCCAACGGCTAATGGGAGAATTCTTTGGCACGTTACATTGGTAACTTCTGAGATCACTAGATTCATGGGTCATCCCCGAAATGGTACCAAAACAAAATAAAAACTCAGATCACCACCCCCGCCCCCATCCTTGACAGGTCACTAGCAGGCCACAGAGCCTTCCATGGCCTTGTTTAGTTTATCTGTTAACAAGCCATCTAACACTGCCCAGCCCACCCCCAACACACACACACTGTGTGAGAACAGGGACTGGTAGCACTTTCCCAGGGAAAATCAGGGTATTGTTAGCTGCAGACCCCAGCTGCTGAAAAGAACAGCAGGCCCCACAATGAGTTGCTAACACAGATTTTCTTATCTCCCCTCTGGCACCATGGAGAGCTGTGAGATTGTGTGTGCCTAATTCATTTCTGTTCTGTCCTTACTCAGGGCAAGGGCTGGGTAAATATTTGTTGAGTGAATGAAGGAACAAATGAATAGTGAACGGATGGCTGAGCCTCCTGAGAGATAAAAGCAGTCCTCACTGTGGGGATAAAGCCACCTCCCAACTGAGTGTTCCAGGAGGCCATTGTGGGTGCCACATCTGACATTATTGGCTTACCTGGCAGCCCTGGGGGACCCAGATTGTTAGGACAATAACAGGGGAGGGGGGCAGCCGGCAGTTGTCACGTCTCAAGCTGTGACCTCCTAAGATGGAGGACAGACAGGCAGGCTCAGGACACAGTGAACTGTGATGTAAGGTGTCATGTCAGACATGACAATCCAGGTTGGTGGACCTTAGGCTTAGGGGACTTCTGAGGCATTGGGTGGATCTTGGCTAACAATAGAGTCAAGAACACAAAATCCTTTGCTATAAGGAAGCCACTACCCACCCACCCACCCAGAGTGAAGGGTGAAGAGACATTTTTCTGAGTTCAAGGCCAGCAAGACACAGGGGAGAGATGCGAAGCGACTCTCTCTCTCTCTCTCTCTCTCTCTCTCTCTCTCTCTCTCTCTCTCTCTCTTTCTCTCTCTCTCTCTCTGTTACCTATATTAGGCCTAGCCAGCAGAGTGTTATACATCTGTTGTTAATGGTGTCAGAACTAAGGATATCTTGACTTTTGGAACAGGAGACCCTTGCAGACCATCTTCTCAGGGACAGGGTAGCAGAGGGGCCAAGGACACAACCTGAAGGAAGATGGTTCTCAGTTCTTTGCCATAGCTCCTTGGTATTTTCAGATGCCAGGCCAATGTGATGTGGGATGAGTCAATGAGAAAGAAATAGCCTAGGCTGTTGGTTAGTGGTAAAAAAAAAGCAAAAACAAACAAACAAACAAACCCCAAGCAAACAAACAACACAGAAGTTTCCGGGAAGCTGTCCAACTGTGCCTCTCCCTGTTGGGTGCTCTTTAGGACTGTGATCTACAACCATGATGAACTGGCTCTGTGGGCCCTCATCTGTGTTCCCATTTCTCAGGTGATGTGGCAACTTCAGAGAGTTCCTGTGGCTCTCCCTCCCTTCTCGGTGATGTCATTAGGGGAACTGCTCATGATGTGCACAGTGCTCTTACATACTAGCCCATAAAGGTAGGAGTACAATCAAAGCATCGAGATGTTGGTGGAATGGCTGCTGGGGAAACATGGTCAGCAAGGCACAAGGCAGGCCCCGTCTCAAGCACACAATAGTCATAAAAGAAGGATGCTCAAAAAAGGCTTCTATAGGAAGTGGTATTGAGGGAGAAGGACCAAGAAACTGTCCAAGGAATGAGTGTTGCATAGAGAGGGAACAGGAAAGAAGGGAATGCTAAAAGAAGAAAAAGACAGTGACTGACAGAGATCAAATGGTGAGGGGCCAACAAGACCATTGGGGTGACTTTCCTGTGGTAAGTATAATCCAGCTTGTGCCAGTTCCTACAGGTGTAGGGATCAGAGGACGGTGACTCCTGTGGCTAGTTCTCTCCTTGCACTATGCGTGTCCCAAGAATCAAACTCAAACGCAGCAGCAAGCACCTTTCCCCACTGAGCCTCCTTGCAGGCCTCAGACTCTAGTTTTGAAATGCTCATAGACCTGAGGTAGACAGAAGCAGGAAGTCAGGCTTTCCCAGCTACAGTGTTCTGGGCCGGACTTTCTTTGTAGAGCTTGGCTGGTAGGCTCCCATCTGCTGGGTGGTCTCCTTCCCACATCCCTGTGATCGATTGCCCACACTGCTTCTCCAGATGGAAAGAGTGCAAAGCTGTTCTCAGAAGCTTCTACAGAACATCTAGACAGATGCATGTGAGCCAAACCTGAAGGCCAGCAAAGGAGACTCAGCAGGGACTCCTCTTCGCCCGCCTTTCCCCCTCCTCTCTCCCCAGCTCATTCCCACTTATCCTGATATGCGTATTGTCTTTGATTGGGGCATTGTCAATTGACTTCACTCTGTCCTCCACTGGAATGATGGCAGGAAATACTGTGCACTTTCTCACAACTCGATTTTGTTTTTAAGGCACAGCAGGTTCCACTGGAAGGATAAAATAGGACTTTAGGTGAGGAAGGATCCAAGGAAGGTAATTGGGCTCTTTTGGCCAGTTTGTGCTGCGGGTAGATATGAACATTTCTGAAGCCCAAGGGAATTCAGTGAGGGATGCATGGGGAGAAGGCAGACTAGGAGAGCATCTCTGTAGTTCGGGGTGTCCCACGACAGGGGCTAGTGGCTCTGGAGACCACCACGATATCCCAGCCCTTGACTATTGGACCTCTACAGCATGATCTACACACCTTGTGTCACAAAAGCTCCAGATGTTGCAGATGGAGCCTGGAGACAAAACCACCCCATTGACAACTTGAGTGTCTTGCTGTTGGCAGCTTCCAATAAGAAGCTCCTGTCACCTCAAGGCTGGAGGTACCTCCGCGCTGTGGGGAACCTGTCACTGGACCCACTGACCACTGAAACACACTGCAAGACCACGGCACTTGTTCACCCCAGGCCGCCTTTGATCACCTAGAAAGGTGGTGACAGCAGGAAAGACTCTGGAGACACATGGCTCTGTGTCCCCTGTGGCATGGGGGTGTAGGAGAAAGAGATAGAGACTTTGGAGAGACAGGGCTTCTGGCATTTCCATATCAGGTTCTACCAGGGACAAATTTGGAGATGCTCCTCTGGGAGACCCCCCTGTGACTGTTCACTTGGAGAGGAGGAAAGAATTCACAGTAACCAGAGGAATGCTGGCCAACAAGCAGGCAAGGAAATCAAGCCCACGTGTGTGCATTGGCAGGCAGGGAAGTTTCCATTCTGAGAAAAAAAGCTGAAACTCTGCACATTCTGACACACGAAGGAGGGCTTTTGTACCACTGGCCGTGGGCACACATCCAGGGCACTGGGATTCACCTTTTCCTGCTCTGCTGTATGATGCTTAATTTGTCAACTTGACACAATCAAGAATCACTGGGGAGGAGAGTCTCAGTAGTGTGTAGATTAGCTTGGCCTGTGACCATGCCTAGAGGGGGATTGTCTTGATTATGTTTATTGATGTGAGAAGACCTGCCCCCTGTGGGCGGCACAATTCCCTGAGCCTCAGTCTTATATAAAAATGGTGGAAAGTTAGTTGAACACAGACAAGCATCTATTGGTTTCTTTTTGCTCTTGTGTGTGGATGTGATGTAAGCAGCTGTTTTCAGACCCTCCTGCCCTGACTTCCCTTCAGTGGTGGACTGTGACCTAGAACCATGGCTAAAATGAACCTGTTCTCTCTTAAATTACTTTTGTCAGAGGATTTTTAGTGGTGACAGAAATGAAACTAGGATAAAGATTGTTACAGAGAAGAGGCATAGTGCTGTCATAAACACAGCCATGTAGTTGTTAAGCCCTTGGAATTTGGGAGTGGGGAGGAGTGGAACAGTTTGGAACTTTGGGCATGCCGTGAACTGAGCTTCATGGGGTGTTATGTGGGAGATTGGAAGAGAACACTGAGAGAGACATGGACAATGGAAGCTCAACTCATAAGTCTCAGAGGAGAATGAGAACTCGAGAAGGAGATTAAGCTCCAGGCATTTGTGTGACATTTTGCTGAAGATTCTGGCTGCATTCTGTTGTGTCCTGAGAGCTTTAGGAGGCTTAAGTATGAAAATGATCAACTGAATTGTTTGCCAGGAGAAATTTCAAGGCAAGATGTTACTTGGGGTGCTGCTGAAGAGGTGGCCTCAATCGACAGACAGATCTGCATCGCTGCGGAGGAGCTCCCCGTTCTTTACTGGGACAATGTGAAGACATTTTCTCAAGGTCAGCACACAGCATGTGGCATAGCCGTGCTTCAAGAGGGAAGGCATACATCTCAACTTGTCAGTGGCATAAGCATTGTCCGCATAACACCGGGTTTTAAGTCAAAGATAGAAGACTGAGGGGATTTGCATAGCCCAGCCAAGGCCAGTACTGTCTGATAGGGTTAGAGTCCTTGCAAAAAGGCCCCAAAAGTCATTGTGTGAAGCTGTGAGGGTGGAGCTTCGGTTGTGATAGAGACCCCAGGATACTGGAGTTGCCAAGATTGTGGGCTGCCTGCTGGGAAGAACTGTAGGTGTGGAATAGAGACTGCTGATATCTGAAACACAGGTTGTGAGTGCAGTGGCAGAACTGGGAGAGGTCTATCCGAGTCCTCTGGAGCGCAGAAGATTCTGTTACAAGCCCATGATGCTGGATATGGTCCTTTAACAGTCTGTGTTTCCTTGTTCACTACTAATGCCCTGATACTTCGCGTCTTAGTGTTCTGTTGCTGTGGAGAGACACCATGGCCACAGCCACTCTTATGAAAGAAAGCATTTAACTGTGGCCTACTTACAGTTTCAGAGGTTTAGTCCATTACTATCAAGGCTGGAAGAATGGTGGCACACAGACAGGCATGGTGCTGGGGAGGGGACTGGGAGTTTGGATCTGCAGGCATCGGGAAGAGAGATCAACTGGGTCTGGTTTAGGGGTTTGAAAACCTGAAAGTGTGCTCTCAGTTGCACACTTCCTCCGGCAAGGCCACACCCCTTAATACTTTCAAATAGTGCCACTCCTTGGAAAGCAAGCACTTAAATCTACAAGTCCTTAGGAACAGGCTGTTATCTCTGCGCCATTGCATGGTAGGAGTGCAAAACCTGCTTGTTTAAGTTTGTAAGAGCTCTCAGAAAAGAAACTTTGGACTTTCCAAAAATTGAAATTGTTACTTATTGAGACTTTAAATATTAAATTGTATTATGGTTATATATTTCAAAGGTATATATATATGCATTGAGGACAAGAGTTGGAAAGTTATGGCTTAAAATGATATGGTACATGTGTATGGAGCTGACAAGAGGTGGAGAAACAGTGCTTAGTTTTAATTGTTGACTTGCTCTGGAATCACCTAGGGTAAAGACTTCAATGAGGGATCATCTGAATCAGGTTGGTTTATGGGCAAGTCTGTGGGGAATTGTATTGGTTACATTAATTGACGTGGGAGGATCTGCCCATTGTGGGTGGCACCATTCCCCTGGCTTTGAGGATAAAACAAGGAAGAAGCGATCCAAGCAGAGACATGAGTAAATTAACTTCTTTCTGGGCTTACATGTGGATATGATGCGACAGGAAGCTTCAATATCTTCCTGCCTTGACTTACATGCAGTGGTGCAACCAAAGTTGGTAAGCTGACATAAGCTTTGTTCGCTATGCAACAGACACTAAACACACTGGGAGATGGAAGCTTTGATGCCTCCTTTGAGGGAGGCCAGCAAGGACTGCAAGAAAAGGCTCACGAGGCTAAAAGAGACAATCCAGACTGAGGGCAGAGCGAGTGCTTGCCTGTTAAGGGAGACCTAGGGTTAATCTCCTCCCTGGGGCAAAGGGAGGAGTTTAACCTCAGGCCCCCTGGTTTATGCCCATAATCCCAACACTCAAAAACTGAGACAGGAAATTTGCCCCAAGTTTGGGGGCTGGATAGTTAGTTCCAGGCTACCCTGGGATTCAGTGCCAGACTGTCTCACAAAACAACAAAGAGCTGGGTGTGGTGATGTGTATCTGTCATGCCAGCGACCAAAAGATAAAGGCAAGAGAAGGAACTTGTGGGTTGAGTGAGAAAGGCCCCCTACAGACTCATGTTTGAAAGTATGGTCCCCAGTTGGTAGAACTGTTTGGAATGAGAGGCGTGGTCTTCTGAGAGGATATGTGTCACCGGGAGGGACGGGGTGGGCTTTGCGGTGTCTAAAGCCTCCTCCCATCCCCCATGTACTCACAGCTTCCTGCTCGCTATTCCAGATGTGAGCTATTCCAGATGCAAGCTCTCAGGTGTCGCTCTAGTTACATGCTTCCTGCTACTTCTACTCCATCATCATGGATTCAAAAACCTCTGGAACCCATAAGTCCCAGACGAATTCTTTCTTCTATAAGTTGCCTTGGTCATGGTGACCTATCACAGCAACGGAAAAGCAACAGTTAAGCCCTGGCTACATAGGAACTTTGAGGTCAGCCTAGGCTACATCAAACTCTGCCTCAGGCCCCCCAAAAGCAAGGTTCTGTCCTGGGCAGAGCCATGACACCCCAGCTCTGGTAGCACGCATGTAAAGCTTTGCTTTGTGTGATGGTTGGTCTTCCTCTGAGGACCATTACATCTACCATGTAGCAGTCACCTGCTTCTATACCTCCCCCCCCCCCCATCCAACCTCTGAAATACCAGCAGAAAAAAGAACCAGTCCAATATCAGGCATCTTTAAGTGTCACATCACGTATGTCACTGACTTAGGGTTTGGAAAGGAGGACAAGGTCTTCTCTGGGAAGGATGGCCCAGATCCTCTGTTCATCAACTGTTCCTTGCTTACCCTGGAAGATCCCCTAGCGTTACAGGAAGCCCAACTCCTCAGAGCTACTGTTCACCTCTACTAAGGTAGTCATGAGAGACTTTCAGGAGGTGGTGAAGGCCCTTCCTCTCTAGGGCATTTGTCCTCAGCTAAATAGCAAGTTAGCAATCCTGTTCCTCACAGGGGCCCACCAGGCCTTCCTGTTTTCCAGGCATTGCGGCCTCTACATCTCAGAAATGCTAAACATGGGGAAGTGAGTTTCAATCCCAGCATTCGGAAGGCAGAGGCTGACTGATCTTTGTGAGTTTGAGTCCTGCTTGGTCCTACAGAGTGAGTTCTGGGAATACACAGAGAGACCCTGTCTCAAAACAACAACAAAACAAAAACAAAAACAAAACCAAATAAATAAAAAATAGAAACAAATGTCTCTGGAGATAGACACATTGTCTGTTCATGGCCTTTGTACACATTGCCCATTCTACCTGGGTCATTATTTCTCATTTTCCAGGTCCCAGCCTCCTCAGAGGTGGCTCCAGCCATGTTCTCAGCAGACCTCCTCAGAGACGCTGGCATCTTATCTCTTTGTGTTTATCTCTTGTAAGGCATAAACTGGCCTGGCCTACTCATCGTCCAGACACCACATTTAGCAGCTCTGTATAAACATGTGTCTGCGGACTGAAGGATGGATGAGGCTCTGGTGTTTTTCTAGAAGGTTCTGGCTGTAAGTAAGCCTCTCATTCCCACTGCCCTTGGAAAGCAGCATTCCATGGAGCACTGGATTCCATGGAGCACTGGATTCCAAGGCTCTGGATGCTCTCACCTCTTCCTCCATGGAAAACTGCATGGTGAGTTGTGTCTCTGGCACGGGCTTGTGTCATTGTTGAATCTGGCTTCTGCACTGCCCACACATCCGCCCTGGGGGCTCACCTTCTTCAGGTGAGCAGTGTAGTCAAGTATGGGGTGGCTACCTTAGAGCTGGAAATCTTGGAAGCAACTGAGAAGTCACGCTTCTTTGACATGGGACAGCCTAGTCAGGGATGCATTTGTGACCACAATCAGTTCTGGACCAGAGGTATGAAGTCTCGCTGTGTGGCTCTCCTCAAAGGCTCTCTTCTGCCTCAGCTAGTCTCTAGTGGCGTTTAACATTCCTTGGCTGGTGGAAGCATTCCTCTAGTGTCTGTCAGGTCATCACCAGACTCTGTGTTTTAAATTCTCCTCTCCTCTCACAAGGATCCTACCTTATTGGATATTGGGGCCCCCTAACTTCAGGATCATCTGAAGATCCTTAATTAACTACACCTGCAGGGAACCTGTTTCCAAATAAGGTTATCACCGGATTAGTTAACATTTCTCCTTGCTAGGACAAACACCCGACCAAGCAACTTAAGGAAGGAAAGGGTTGTCTCAGCTCACGGTCCAAGGGTGCAGCCTCTCCTGCTGCTGCAGAAGGCCCGGAAGCAGGACAGGAGGCAGCCGGACACACCCACCATTGAGAAGCAGAGAGAGGTCAGGCTGGCGCTCATCTTACTTTCTCCTTCCTTTGTGTCCAGGAGCGAAGCCCAGGGCGTGGCGCTGGCCGTATTCAGGGTGGATCTTCCCACCTCGGTTAAACCTTTCTGGAAACATCCGTCATAATTAGAGTGTGCTTCCCAGGAAGTTCTAAGTACCATCACGTTGACAATGAAGATGGGTCCTGGCAGATGCCCTGTGAGGTTCTGCTGGGCTGACCTCATCCTGACCGGGGTAAGCTCCCCTGAAGGTCTGCACACAGCTTGGAGTCTCCAGAACGGCCACCCATTGTTCTCTCTTCTAGCAGGGCCAGACTGAGGTGAGGTCACCTTGGAGTTCCTCCCCATCAGCCACGTTTCCACTTCGTTTTTCATGTGTATGTGTGTTTTTAAAATCTGTTTTATTTCCTAAACGTCTCACCAGGGCCAGGATAATGTCTTTAGGTTTTTGTAATACTCGCTGCCGGCTGACAGCGGATCCATTGTCCCTGGCTGGTGGCCCTTGGGGAGATGTAGGTTTCTTTCCTTCTGGGGCCTGGGGCTGGTCTCAGCTGCCCCCAAATCAGGCTTTGGCTGAGAAGTGGGCTGTGCAATGGCGCCCTGGAGAGCCATAAAGCTCCAGCAGGAGTGAGGCATGGTTTGAATGCTCACATTTGAATGGGATGATCTGCGGCCTAGGAAAGATCAACATCTCTACTTCCAGGGTCTGGCTGGCTGCAAGCTCCAAAACAGGGTTTCTATAAAGCCTTTCAACCCTGGCAGGGGTGCAGTGGTTCACATTCTACCAGTGTTCTACTGCAGTTCAGGCTCTGCTCTTATGCTGCTCCCCAGGACACAGAGGAGCACACTTGTAAATGGAAAACCTTAATATGGGGAGGGATGACTGGGGCCTTGGGGTGCAGAGGGAATCAGGCAAGGGCAAGAAGTTCAGTTGAGAAAGGAAGGGAAGCATCTCCCTCCCTCCTCCAGCACCACCCCATTTCAGGCCACTTCACCTGGGGGATCGTGACAACTCTCCCCTGCTCCCCTGCACCACTGCTTCACACAGGAAATGGGAGCCTCTGCACACAGGTGATGGATTGGCACAGGTATAGAACAACTAATAACCCAGGGGTGGCTTATCTGGAATGACTGCAGCTCTCATCCCATAAACAAACCGAGTGCTACCCAGATCCTCCCTCGACCTGCTGCAAGACTTCCATCCTTGGGCTGGAGACATGAATTGCTGAGTCACAGACTACATTTTCCAGCTACATTGGGTATGAGCCTCTCAGAGTCCCTGCTCCATCCTAGTGGACCCCCATCCCCTGCTGGCAAACCCTCCTCCTTTACTTCTGTGGAGGACTGTGGGAGTTGTCTATCTACAAACCCTCTATCCTTTGAAAGCCACACGCCACACTTGAGATCAAAACAGCTTCCTTCACCCAGGCTGAGAGGTCTGTAACACAGTTGGAGGGCCTTTGAAGCAGACAGCTTGCCGCACGCACACAGGGAACAAGGGTATCCAGCAACAGAGAACAAACAGAACCAGAGCCTGGTGTTTCCAGATAGGTTTCAGAACTCATCAGGGAAAGGTGTGATTGCAGCCCCAAGCCTCCGCAGAGGCACAGTGTCTGGCACCCAGGGCTGCTCATTCTCACAGAGATGGGGGCAGAGAGACTCCCTGGATGAAGGGTCTTACTGCCCAGTGAATGATACCAGGTTGATGACCTGAGTTCAGTTTCTGGAAGTAGAAGAACAGAATGACTGAAACCTCTGCATACAGACCATGGTATGCATCCCCCTGCCACAATAATCATGATCAATTTTAAAGCAGGGCTGGAGAGATGAAACAGTGCTTAGAAAGGCGTCTTTGTTACTCTTGCAGAGGACTCGAGCTAGGTTCCTAAAATCCATACCATGTAGCTCACAATTGCCTGTAACTCCAGTTCAAAGAGATACCTTTTTCTGGGCTCCTGGATACCTCTCTCTCTCTCTCTCCCTCACCCTCTCCCACTCCCCCCTCTCTCTCTTAAAACAGAATAAATCTTTTTAAAAATCCAAACAATAAACACAGATACTCAGTCATGTTCAAACAAGCCAGTAGCAGTATTCATAAGAAATCCAGTGCAGATGGCCCTTTTGTGAGCACTGTGGGTCTCAGTCCTAGGCTAAGCACCCTGAATGCAAATGCTCTCCATCAGGGGATAGACAGGCCTTCCCTTAGTGTCGAGACTAAGCATCTTTAGGGAGTGAACATCGGACACAGAGAGGGGTGGACCTTTGCCTGGCCTCCTAGGAGCTCCTGTGGAGTCAGAAAGACAAGCTGTCGAAAGCCCCACTGCTGATAAGGGTTAAATCGCGCTCGATACAATGTTCGGAGATAGTCAAGGCAGCAGCACCTGATTAATTGCCCAGAGAATGGCTGGGATGATAAATGTTTTGGGAACTCCGAGGAGGGAGCCATTTTTCCAAGCCAGGCAGACGCCACAGGGGTAATTGTGCCCTTTTGAAGGGGCCTGTGGGGCTGCTGTCTGGGGAGGTCATTGTCCCAAGGTAGAGACAGAAAAGAGCCTGTTTAATTTTTTTTTTCTTTTTTAAAGGAGCATTTGATGTTCCATTGGTTACTCTTGATCTCTCCCCACACGCTTTAGGAAATAAGAGACCACAAAAACTTGCTGTTCATTCCCTTTCTACCCCCTTAAACCTCTTATCTGCTTCTCCTCTCTCTAAATAGGGCTGGAATTCAGTGTTTATGTTATAGACCCGAAGGATGAAGATGCCAGTGTTGAGCCCCCAAAGCAGCTGGGGTGTCTCTCTCTTGGCAAATGGCTCCGTGTCACATCACAAAATCACCCTTCTCAAAGAAGCGATAAGACAGACAAGCGTTTGACTCTGCCCCGATTTTTCAAGAGGCCGGAGCAGAGAGACTTCTCTGAAGCTCAGGCCCTGGCTTAAATTTGCTCCGGGTATCTATTGAGCAAACAGGCCTTTCATCACGACCTGAACCATGAACGGCTTCACATCTTGTCAGATCTCAATCTCATAGCCGCGTCTTTGTGAGCGAGGCTGTCTGACTGGCTAGAAACGCCAGGCCTGGATGGGAAGATGTCTCATCTTGAGAGAGTGGGGGGAGGGTTGGAAGGGGTGGGGGTGGGGACCAACATGGACAAATGCAAATAGCCCTTCATGGACTGTGATGGGCAGGGATGCAGCTGCCTCCCAGCCCAGTGGGGCCAGCTCCGGGCTCTCCTGTCCCTGGCAGCAGGAAAGCAGATGGCTGGTGATGGATCACAGGGCTGTCATCTGCGGGGGCTGAATGGTGATGTCACAGCTGGGGAGGGGGCTTCAGGAGCTGGGAGAGGCTCAGACAAAAGTGCGTTAGGTTGGAGGCTGGATTTACCACAT
The DNA here is from genome assembly GCF_947179515.1 of Apodemus sylvaticus. NCBI lineage: Eukaryota > Metazoa > Chordata > Mammalia > Rodentia > Muridae > Apodemus > Apodemus sylvaticus. The sequence continues at coordinate 159,946,742 of NC_067476.1, read as the reverse complement.
GGTGTGTGTGTGTGTCTGTCTCTCTCTTTCCCCACCCCCCACTTTTATTGCTCAAAGCTGAGAAACTTGAACCTCTGTGAAAAATCTAACATCTGAACAAACACAGCCTTCAGAGTAGCTAAAGCAGGACACAGCCAGCCAGCCCTGAGCAGAATCAGTCTTATATGGCTATTGGGGGATTTTGCTAGGATGTTCCCATGGTGTTAAAAGCCAGGTTTTGGGGGCAGAACTGGTGACAGGTCCTACAGAGCCACACCACTAAACTAGGGGCGTGACACCTAAGCTCTCGGATTCCTCCCCCTCTAAACAGGGCTGTGGTAAGCATGAATACAAACAACACACACCAGGGCAAGAGGTGCTTTCCCCGCCCCCATCCCTGTGAGGGCAGGCACAGAGCGTCAGCTGTGGGCAGATGAGAATGCCTGGGCGAAGCCCTTCCCCGCCCTGCAATTTCTTGTTGCAATGAAAGCCTTTGGATTTTTCTCAGTCCTCTCTAGAGCAGGAAAGGACAGATGCTTGGGAGGAGACAGCATAGATCACTTGCTTAGAGGTCCCGGGGTACAGAGGATGAGGTAAGCAGCGACAGGAACTGCTGAGGGGCTATGGGAGCACAGTCAAGCCAAGGGAGTGGATAACAATTTCCGGTTTAAACACAGTGACAGAGGCTTGGAAGCAACAGTGCTCACGCATTTACAGGTCTCAGCCAGCGGGCAAACAGAGGCAAGAGAGGAAAGGGGGCTGGGGAGTCTGTTTTATTTCAAATTATAAATATGTTCCACATGTTGAGTCTCAAGGAAGGCAGCCTTGGCCCCGAAGAGACTGACAGTCATCAAAATGGGCTTTCTTGGGAGTAGATCTTATGGAAACTATATCATCAAATAGTTCATCATTGCTTGAGGTCTTGGGAGAAACAATATCTCATGAGTGCCCTCAGCATACAATACCATCAGGACAGAAAGCTGGGGTGAATTTGTGAGGAGGTGAAACTTCCAGAGACCCTGGAGTCCCTGGACAGGATGAGCTTCACCACTTCGGTGACGTGGGTGCTCCCAGCAGCAAGACCAGGAGCAGCTTGTCCTACTCTCACCATTCCTAAGGCTGCTCCTTGCAGAGTCTCCTGCCATTGTCCTTGCTACTATGATGGTGTCCAGGCTCAGAATCCCAGCCTCTGAAGCAGATGCATCCAGAGGGAAGACATAAGCGTAACCTCCCAGATGAGGTGCCTGTAGGATATCACCAGGTATCCACACTCACTGGGTAGCAATACCCTGCAACTCCTCTTATTGATACCATGCCTTCTAGAATGACATCCCACATCTTTCTAAGAGGATCCTTCTTAGGAAGAACTCTCAGGGTCTCCCCTCAGCTAGTCCTCTTTACACAGGAGCATCACACAGCTCATAAAGATGACACATGCACACCCTGAGTTCAGACCAGGCATGGCACCAGGTGCTCAAAGGATGTCTCAGGTCATGTTGGTGAAGGTGGGTCTCCCTTCAATGGACCAAGAAACAGGATCTGGGACTGGAAGAGGACCATGACAGTTAATCCTGGTTGTCAGCTCTGAGCAAGTCTATGAGGGATTGTGTAGATGTGGCTGGCCGAAGCAGGAAGAGTCACCCTGAAAGTGGGTTAGGGTCTCAGACTGAACAGAAGGGAGACAGTGCTCTAAGCAGCAGCCTTGTGTCTGTCTGTGTCCTGACTGCAGACATGGCGTGACCAGCCGCTTCGGGCTCCTACCACCATGATTTTCTAGCCATGATGGAGTGCGTCTCTGAATCATAAGCCAAAATAAATTCTTCTTTAGTTACGTTGCTTTGTCTGATGTTTTGTAACTGAGTAGGGCTTGACGAAGAAAATGGGTCATTTGAGCCTGGTCTCCACTGTCAAATCCTCCCCAACTTTTAGGCAATCCTTGTTTGAGTCTGCTTTCTATTCCTGAGATAAACACCACAAAGAAAACCAATGTAGAGGAATGAAATATTTATTTCTCTTATACTTCTGGGTCACAGTCTATTGCTGAAAGAGCAGGAGACATAAAGAAATGCTATTTGCTGGCTCTGGCTTAGCTAACTTTCTTATATGGATCAAGGCTACTTGCCTAGGGAGAATGCCACCCACAGTGGACTGGGACCTCTCCTTATGAGCCAATCCAATCTCAACAATCTGTCAGTAGAGACTCTCTTCTCATGTGACTCTAGGCTGGTTCAAGTTGACAGGTAAAGACAACTAGGACACACCACCCCTTGGCCACTTCTCTCTCTCTCTCTCTCTCTCTCTCTCTCTCACACACACACACACACACGTGCACAAACATACATGTGCACACACACATATTAGTTTAAACCATCCCCTTTTAACTATGTCCCAAGATATTGTGTCAATATTACAATATAAAGCACAGTACAACTTTAAAGGACCTACAGTGTGGAGCTGGAGAGATGACTCAGAGGTTAAGGTCACTGACTGCTCTTACAAAAGACCTGGGTTTAGTTCTCAGCACCCACATGACAGTTCACAACCACCTATTGCTCTACTCCAAGGGGATCCAATGGCACATCTTCTGGCCTCTGTGGGTACCAAGCATGCGGTACACATGCATACATGCATGCAAGCACACACATAAGCTTAAAACTTTTAAAATATTTTTTCTAAGGTCTCACAGTCTTTAACAATTCCAGCCCTTTAAAAGATCAATGTCTCTTTAAAAGTCCAAAGTCCCTTAACAGTAGTTCCCGTAAAATAAGAAAAAAATAGTGTACACTTTCTTATTTTAAGAGAGAAGAACTAGGGCATGGAAACACTCTAATCAGAGCCAAGCCAAACTTCAGAAGTAGAAGCCCACATCCTATAGCTCCCTGTCCAGTATCTGGAACTAACTCGTGTCTTCTGGCTTGAAAAGGCAGATCCACTCCCGCAGCTCCGCCGCCCACAAAACACACAGCTTGTCCCAGGCTTAGACTCTCTCCACTCCACACACATTGCCATCCTTGGTGAACTTCTTGTGGAATTGGCTTTGCAGTCTTCTGAGCTCTCCATGGCAGATGGGACTGTACCTTCACCAATAGACCCTCTGACCTCTCCATGTGGTACCAAGCCCTGGCAGCCATATCTCCAAAACTAACACCCCTCGGGGACTCTTACACATTGCTGAGTCAGGCTACCAGCTTGAAATGCAGCCTTGGTCCCCCTGGAACACAGCTTCTGTGTGCTGACATTGAGGAAATGCTTTCCCATTGTCCCAGTGAAACACAAAGGGTCTCACTTCGGTTGTGGGCCAACCGTGGTCATTTCTTCAGATGCAGGCGATCTCCACAGACACACACACACACACACACACACACACACACACACACACACACATTTGTAATCTGAAACACCATACAAACAGGCAGTTTCCCGAGCCCTGGTAGATTCTGAGCTTCCCTACAGAGTCTTACAGGCCAAGCTGCCTCATGGCACAGCATATTACTCTAAGTATCACTGCCTTCTTAGTTTCCATGATCATGGGTCATTAAGATCTGAGAGAAGTTTCAGCCCAAAGTTCCAAATACTTCCACAATCCCCCACTGAAATAGTCCAAAAGCATTGGAAGTCACATGACCAAGTTCCTCACAGCCATAACCCATGCCCCCAGTACCTCTTTCTATTCTAATTACCTTTCTGTTTCTGTAATTAAAAACAAACAAACAAAACAAAAAACAAATAAGAATACTCTGGCCAAGAGCAACTTGGTTCACAATTCCAGGTCACAATCCATCACTGAGAGAAGTCAGGGCAGGTACTCTAGGAACTTGAAGGTAGGAATGATTAAAAAATAAATTGCTTCCCCGTTACTCCCAAACTCAGATTTAGCTAGCTTCCCCCCCCCCCCCATCTGAGGGTTACCTGCCTAGGGATTGTGGCGCCCACAGTGGGAGGAATCCTCTCCATCTATTCACCATTAAGGTAATCCCCCACATGCAGCAAAATGTAGGGTCCTGTTTATGTAACCAGTCTGTTAGTCTATGTCTTTTTATTGGGTATTGAGTCCATTGATGTTAAGAGATATTAAGGAGTAGTGGTTATTGCTTCCTATCATTTTGATGTTAATTTTATACTTGTGTGGTTATCTTCTTTTGGGTTTGATGAAAGAAGTTTAATATCCTGCTTTTTCCAGGGTATAGTTTCCCTCTTTGTAATGGTGTTTTCCCCCTATTATCCTTTGTAGGGCTGGGTTTGTGGAAAGATAGTATGTAAATTTGGTTTTGTTATGGAATAACTTGGTTTCTCCATCTATAGTGATTGAGAGTTTTGCTGGGTATAGTAGTTTTGGCTAGCGTTTGTGTTCTCTTAGAGTCTGCATGAGCTCTGCCCAGGATCTTCTAGCTTTCATGGTCCCTGGTGAGAAGTCTGGTGTAATTCTGATAGGTCTTCCTTTATATGTTACTTGCCGTTTTCCCCTTACTGCCCTAAGTATTCTTTCTTTGTTTAGTACATTTGGAGTTTTGATTATTATGTGACGGGAAGTATTTCTGTTCTGGTCCAGTCTATTTGGAGTTCTGTAGGCTTCTTGTATATTCATGGGCGTCTCTCTCTTTAGGTTAGGGAAGTGTTCTTCCATAATTTTGTTGAAGATATTTGCTGACCCTTTAGGTTGTAAATCTTCACTCTCATCAATGCCTATAATCCTTAGGTTTGGCTTTCTCATCAACCAACAGATTGGGAAAGGATCTTCACCAACCCTAAATCTGACAGAGGGCTAATATCTAATATATACAAAGAACTCAAGAAGGTAGAACCCAGAGAATCAAATAACCCTATTAAAAAGTGGGGTACAGAGCTAAACAAAGAATTTTCACATGAAGAACTTTGAATGGCTGAGAAGCACCTTAAGAAATGTTTAACATCATTAATCACTAGGGAAATGAAAATCAAAACAACTCTAAGATTTCACCTCACACCAGTCAGAATGGCTAAGGTCAAAAAATCAGGAGACAGCAGGTGTTGGCGAGGATGTGGAGAAAGAGGAACACTCCTCCACTGGTGGTGGGATTGCAAAATGGTGCAACCACTTTGGGAATCAGTCTGGCGGTTCCTCAGAAATCTGGGCATGACACTTCCGGAAGACCCTGCTATACCACTCCTGGGCATATACCCAGAGGATTCTCCAGCATGCAATAAGGACACATGCTCCACTATGTTCATAGCAGCCCTATTTGTAGTATCCAGAAGCTGGAAAGAACCCAGGTGTCCCTCAATGGAGGAATGGATACAAAAAATGTGGTATATTTACACAATGGAGTACTATTCAGCCATTAGAAACAACGAATTCATGAAATTCTGAGACAAATGGATGAAGCTGGAGAACATCATACTAAGTGAGGTAACCCAGTCTCAAAAGATCAATCATGGTACGCACTCACTGATAAGTGGATATTAGCCTAGAAACTTTGAATACCCAAGACATAATCCACATATTAAATGATGTCCAAGAAGAACGGAGGAGTGGCCCCTGGTTCTGGAAAGACTCAGTGCAGCAGTATAGGGGAATACCAGAACAGGGAAGTGGGAAGGGGTGGATGGGGGAACAGGGGGAGGGAAGAGGGCTTATGGGACTTTCGGGGAGTGGGGAGCCAGAAAAGGGGAAATCATTTGAAATGTAAATAAAGAATATATTGAATAAAAAAAATTAATCCCCCACAAATGTGCTCACATGCCAATCAAATTTTGGCAATTTCTCAGTGGAGATTCCCTTTTCAGGTGATTCCAGGCTGTCAAGTTGACAGTTAAAGCTGAGCAGGACACCTCCTAAGGAGTCCTTAAAATGCCTTGCTCTCCATCAGTGTCTGGATCACACTGGACATCCAGCCCATTTCCATGTGCTTAGTCACTCCGGTGCTAACTTGGTTCCCCACTCTGGATTCTTGGCCTTGCTTGCAGAACGCCTGGGGTATGTCTGAGTTCCTTCCAAGAAACTGAAGCCTTAGGCAGGGAGTTTGTGTACAACCTATAGAAGCAAAGAAATGACAAATCTCAGCCATCCCATTGCCTGTGTGTACTGCTTTCAGTATCTCTGGTCAGTGCCACAGATTCTCCTAGAACTCTGTTTCTTATACTAAAGTCATGAAACTGAAAGTGATGGACACACACACACACACACACAAACACACACACACAAACCAGTAAAGGTTTCTAAACATGAAAAACCCAAGTTACTTCAAAATGAAATGTGTCATGAGTCTAGGGTTTTTTTTCTTCTCAGTATTAACCCATATTGCACAGTGCAACATTGCTGAAGTCTTGATTCTGACCACTTGGCAATATTTGTTTATTATATCATCCAATAAAAATCCATCAGCCCCCAGCAGCTCATATTCTAGACTGTTACATGTTATAAAATGGAGTGGCTTATTAGGGGTAGGTTGTTTGTATGTTGGAGAAATGGCAGGGTGTCAACCTTGGATGTCATTCCTTAGGAATCGTCCACATTGTTTTTTAGGCAGAGTCTCTCCCTGAGACGTAGGACTCACAGAGTGGTAGACTGGCTGGCTAAAGAGCTCCAGGAATCTGCCTGTCTGTCTCCTCAGCACTGTGATTACAAGCGTGTGCCATCAGATGACATTGAGAACCATAAGTGATGTTAGGGACTGAGTTCAGGTCCTGAGATTTGTGCATCAACTGTTTCCAGACTGGGGTTCCCTTCCTGGTCTGGATCTCAGTGTTTTGATTGTTCATTTTTCTGCTCTCACAGTAACAGAACTGTTTAATTACAGAAAACAAAGACTTTTTGTATTTCACACTGCCTCTCTTCAGCATGTAAATATCAAATTAGTATATATTTGGGTTGTATTGTGTTAGAGTGTTTGACTTTAAAAATTGCTGTTTGAGTTTCTAACTTGAGTTGCATTTAAAAAAGGATCGTTAAATGAATCTTGGCTTGGGATAAGGACAGAATTTCCAACAATTTCTGAAATGGCCCTAAACAAACTTCTACCATTTTGTACTATGTATTTATGCAAAGTAGTATACTCAGCATTGATGACTATAAAATCAAAATATTGAGCAACTCTGAAAAACATTGAAGATGCTCAACATCCTGCACTATTAAATATTCAGCCAGGATTTAATTCTTTATGTAAAAATGAATAATCGAGTCCATCTCATTAGCATGCAAATTTGCTTTCATCTTTAATAAATGGTAAAATTATGTGTATATCAAAGAACTGTTTTTAAATGAATTTCTTCATGATTTATATCAGTGTTTGATTTGTACACCTAATTCATATACCTGTGTTCCAAAGGCTGCATAAAAATTTATTAGACAATAAAATGTATGGGGGCTGGGAAGATGGCTCGGTGGCTCAGAGTTCTTGCTGTGCAAGTAAGAGGACCTTAGCACCCATGTAAAAGCTAGGCATGGCTGTGTGAGCCTATAACCCCAACCTGATGTGTGCAGAGACCCATGAATCTTTGCTGGTCAACCAGGCTGGCCAAAACAATGAGCTTTAGATTCAGTGAGAGATCTTATCTCAAAAGAATAATATGGAGAGGGATAGAAGGAGACACTTCTTCTGGCCTCTGCTTGCACATGCACACAAACACGTGTATGTGCCCCATACATGTAGTGGAAGATACTTAAGGAGCCCTTCTTTAGAAAAATACTTGAGTAGAGGTCATGGGCTCTCACAGGGGCTCCTAGTTCATAGAAGGAAGCCAGGTAATGAAGGAACCAGAGCACTGGCCTGAGCCTAGTTTCTTATGTTAAGTAAGGATCCTTAGGATTTATAGAGAAGAGATGAAGGAAAAGAGGAACAAGATAAATTACAGAAGAGGAGAAAATGAGGGAAGGCCAAAAAGAGGAGACAGCAGAGTTAGAGTCGGAGGCACAGAGGCACAGTGGCAGTAGGACAGTAAAAAGGGAATAAAACGAAACAAGTTGGGAGAGACAAGGGAGTGACCCAGCCAGGATGCTCTGCCTCCCAGGTTCACCCCTGATCTGGAGAGTCCTTAGGTCAGCTGCAAAGGGGTAACGCAACAAGTTTTCAACCAAGCATGATGCTAACCAAAGATGCAGCCAACAGGGTCAACAGAGACAGGGGGCAGGCTCACAGAACACAAAGAGGACTCAGAAGCATGGTGAGGTGCATGCTGATGCCTGTGTGTGCGTGTGCATGTACATATGTGTAGATGACTGTGTGTGCATGTGTATGTTGGTTACTGTATTAGTTAGTTTACTGTTACTACAATACTATGACAAACCACCATGACCTTCAAGACAACTTATAGAAGAAACAGCTTTTCGGGGGTTCACAGTTCCAGAGGTGAAGTATGACCATCATAGCTGGGAGCATGGCAGCAGACAAGCAGATCTGATGCTGAACCAGTAGCTAAGATCTTACATCCTGATTTACAAACATGAAGCAGAGTACACTAACTGAGTGTGGAATGGGCTTTTGAAACCTCAAGGCTCACCCCAGTGATACACCTCCTCCAACAAGGCCACACCTTCTAATCTTTCCCAAATAGTTCCACCAACTTGGGACTAAACATTCAAATATAAGAGCCTATAAGGGCCATTATTATTCCAATCAGCACACTTACTTTTTGTTGTTTTGTCAAAATACCCTGACAAAGGAATTTAAGGAAGGAAGCATTTATGTTGGCTTGCAATTCCAGGGTATAGCTCATGATGTCTGGGAAATCCCAACAACAGGAACTTGAAATAGCTGACCATCTCATATTCACAATGATGAAGAAAAAGAGAGATGAATTCTCATGTTTGCTTTCTCCTTTTTATACAGGCTAGGATCCTACCCCAGAGAAGCTTACCATCCACACTGGACAGGTCTTCCCACCTTAACTAACATAATCAAGACAATCCCACTCCAGATCTCATCAAGTTGCAGTTAACCATTAGAGTGTGTGTGAGTGTGATGATCAGATTTGATTATCAATTTGACACAACTTTGAAGAACTGAAGAAGGGAGTCTCATGAAAGAATTGTTCATATCAGGTTGGCTTGTGAGCATGCCAGTGAGGGATTGTCCTGGTGGTCAATTGACATCAGAAGACCCATCCCACTGTGGGCAGTACTGTTCCTAGGCTAGGCCCTGTCCTTTGTGAGAGAAGACTGGTAAGGGCAAATAAGAGGGTAAGCCAGGACACCTTCATGAATTTACTTTTTCTGGTTCTGAATGTGGATGTGGTGTGACCAGCTCTCTCAGGGTTCTGCCTCTGTGACTTCCTGAAATGATATACTATAGTCTGAAAGCATAAGGCAGATAAATCCTTTCCTCTACTATGTTCCTTTGGTCAGAGAGTTTCATCATGGCAACAGAAGTGAAACTAGTACAATGAAGTAGTGTCATTGTGATATAACTGGGCCTGTGTCTTTTATACCTTGGTCTGTGTTGTGGGAGGAATGTGAAAGACTTGGAGCTTTGGGCTAGAATAGTCACTGGGTACTCATAGTTTAATGAATAATTCTTGTGGGAGCTTGAAAGATGGTAGTGCTGAGAGTAACGTCAATGATGGAGCCAGATTATGTTTAAAGAACTAGAACTTTGACCTGCACCTGAGAGTGGAGCCTATGCTCAGGATCCCTACCCACTCTGCGCACACTCAGATGCAGCTTGACCCCCCAGGAGTTTGAACACATCAGGGACCCAGGATCACAGGATGACCAGGATCAAAGGAAAGACAGGTTCCAGTCAGAGACAGGAAGCCAGTCAACACCAGAGATAACCTGAGATGGTAAGAGGCAAGTCCAAGAAGACAAGCAACAGAAACCAATACTACTTGGCAACATCAAAACTCAGTTTTCCTACCACAGCAAGCTCTGGATACCCCAACACACCTGAAAAGCAAGATTGATATCTAAAAATCCCATCTCATGAATATGATAGAGGACTTTATGAAGGACATGAATAACTCCCTTAAAGAAATACAAAAGAACACAGGTAAACAAGTAGAAGCCCTTAAAGAGGAAACACATAAATCTCATACAGAAATACAGGAAAACACAATCAAACAGGTGAAGGAATCAAACAAACCCATCTAGGATCTCAAAACAGAAATAGAAACATTAAAGAAAACACATAAGGGGACAACCCTGGAGATGGAAACCCTAGGAAAGAGAGTGGGAGTCACAAATGCAGGTGTCACCAACAGAATACAAGAGATAGAAAAGCGAATCTTGGGCTTAGAAGATACCATAGAAGACACTAACAACAGTCAAAGAAAATACAAAAAGCAATAATCTCCTAACTCAAAACATTCAAGAAACCCAGGACACAATGAAAAGGCAAAGCCTAAGAATAATAGGTATAGAAGAGAGCGAAGATTCCCAACTCAAAGGTCCAGTAAACATCTTCAGCAAAATTATAGAAGAAAACGTTCCTAACCTAAAAAAAGAGATGCCCATAAACACACAAGAAGCCTACAGAACACTAAACAGATAGGACCAGAAAGGAAATTCCTCCTGTCACACAATAATCAAAACACCAAATGCACAGAACAAAGAAAGAATATTGAAAGTGGTAAGGGGAAAACATCAAGTAATATAAAGGTAGACCAGTCAGAATTATACCAAACTTCTCAACTGAGATGCTAAGAGCCAGAGAAGATCCTGGGCAGATGTCATACAGACCCTAACAGAACCCAAATGCCATCCCAGGATACTATTCACTGCAAATAGTAGTGAATCACCACCATAGATGGAGAAACCAAGATATTTCATGACAAAACCAAATTTAAGCAATACATTCCCCACCCTACAGAGGATAACAAGGAAAACTCCAACACAAAGAGAGAAACCACACACAACAAAAACAAAGAAGTTAATCTCTCTCTCTCTCTCTCTCTCTCCCTCTCTCTCTCTCTCTCACACACACACACACACACACACACACACACACACACACACAAACCACCCAAAAGTTGAGATCCACACAAACATAATTCCACCTCTAACAACAAAAATAATCAGAACAAACAATCTTTGATTTTTAATATCTCTCAACATCAATGGACTCAATTCCCCAATAAAAAAGCCATAGACTAACAGAAACAGGACCCAGCATTTTGCTGCATACAGGAAACACACGTCAGTGACAAAGACAGACACTACCTCAGAGTAAAAGGCTGGGAAGAAATTTTCCAAGCAAATGGTCCCAAAATGACTAAGCTGGAGTAGCTATTCTAATAGCTTGATGATAACTTGGTCAGGGAAAAAATAAAGACTTTCCAGAATTTAACAAATATGAAGGCACAACATACCCAAACTTATGGGACACAATGAAAGCAATGTTAAGAGAAAAACTCATAGCTCTGAGTGCCTCCATAAAGAAATTTGAGAGAACATACACTAGCAGCTTAACAGGACATCTGAAAGTATATTCCATCCAATAGTATATTCCAATAAAATATACTTTCAAAAAGTTATCATAAAAATGTAGAAGGATACTATATACTCATCAAAGGAAAAATCCACCAAGGTGAATTCTCAATTATAAACATCTATGCCTCAAATGCAAGGGCACCCACCTTTGTAAAAGAAACATTACTAAAGCTCAAAGCACACATTGAATCTCACACAATAATACTGGGAGTCTTCAATACTCTACTCTCATCAATGGACAGATCATGAAAACAGAAACTAAACAGAGACACAGTGAAACTAACAAAAGTTACGAACCAAACAGATTTAACGGATAGCTACAGAACATTTTACCCTAAAACAAAAGAATATACATTCTTCTCAGTACCTCAGGGTACCTTCTCAAAAATTGACCATATAATGGGACAGAAAACAAGGAAATAATCAAAACAAGAAGATTGAATTAATCCCATGTGCTCTATCGGACCACCACAGACTAAGGCTGGTCTTCAATAACAGAAACACAACAGAAAGTCCACATACACATGGAAGCTGAACTACTCTACTCAATGATAACTTGGTCAGGGAAAAAATAAAGAAATTAAAGACTTTCCAGAATTTAACAAATATGAAGGCACAACATACCAAAACTTATGGGACACAATGAAAGCAATGCTAAGAGGAAAACTCATAGCCCTAGCACCTCCATAAAGAAATTGGAGAGAACATACACTAGCAGCTTAACAGGACATCTGAAAGCTCTAGAGCCAAAAGAAGCAAATACACCCAAGAGCAGTAGACAGCAGGAAATAATCAAACTCAGAGATGAAATCAACCATTTAGAAACAAAGAAAACTATACAAAGAATCAACAAAACTAGGAGCTGGTTCTTTGAGAAAATCAACAAGATACATAAACCCTTAGCCAGACTAACTAAAGGGCACAGAGACAGTATCCAAATGAATAAAATCAGAAATGAAAAGGTATAACAACAGAAACTGAAGAAATTAAAAACAATCATCAGATCCTACTACAAAAGCCTACATTCTACAAGACTGGAGAATCTAGATGAAATGGATGAATTTCTAGACAGATACCAGGTATCAAAGTTAAAGCAGAATTAGAATTAGACAAAACACGTGCAAAATAAATCCAGAGCCAAGGCAGTTAATCCAATTTTTTTGTCCACCAAAGGCCAGGGTTACATCAGGTTCGTTGAAAATTTGCATTTTGCTGAGTACCCATCCTTATCTACAGCTCTTAAAAAGACACTGTTGAAACTCTGACAAAATTAGGCAAGTATAATGGTAAAGAATAAATTGAATTTTCACCTCAAACTCACTGCAATTATAGGGAGCTATTTGCAATATAGGTCTCAGATAGGATCACTCCCGTTCACTAAGTAGCCACATTTACCTACCATTAGCAGTTGCTCTCTAGCTGCGTTCCCTTATGCTGGATCTCCCTGGCACTGCTTCATTTAAACCCGTGACAATAACTGCGCCACATAAACCATCCAAACAGTCCCATAAACCCTAAGGAAATAGAAACAGTCATTAAAAATCTCTCAACTCCCCCACTACCACCAAAAGAATAAAAATAAAATTAAAAATAAAAATAAAAAAACAGGGCCAAATGGTTTTAGTCCAGAATTCTATCAGACCTTCAAAGAAGACCTAATACCAATACTTCTCAAACTATTCCATAAAATAGAAACAGAAGGAACACTACTAAATTCATTCTATGAACCCACAGTTACACTGATACCTAAACCACACAAAGACCCAACAAAGAAAGAGAACTTCAAACCAGTTTCCCTTATTAATATCACTGCAAAAATACTCAATAAAATTCTTACAAACCAAATCCAAGAACACATCAAAATGATCATTCACCATGATCAAGTAGGCTTCATCCCAAGGATGCTGAGATGGTTAAATATACAGAAATCCAACAATGTAATCCACTACATAAACAAACTCAAAGGAAAAAACAAAACACACGATCATCTCAGATGCTGAAAAAGCCTGACAAAATACAACACCCCTTCATGTTAAAAGTCTTGGAAAGATCAGGAATTCAAGGCCTATACCTAAACATAATAAAAACAATGCACAACAATCCAATAGCCAATATCAAACTAAATGGAGAGAAACTTGAAACAATCCCACTAAAATCAGGAACAAGACAAGGCTGCCTACTCTCCCCCTATCCAATGTAGAACTCAAAGTTTTAGCCAGAGCAATTAGGCAACAAAAGGAAATCAATAGATACAAATTGGAAAGACGGAAGTGAAGGCTATTCCTATTTGCAGACAATATGATAGTATACTTAAGGGACCCCAAACATTCTACCACAGAACTTCTTCAGCTGATAAACACCTTCATCTAAGTGGCTGGATATAAAGTTAACTCTAACAAATCAGTAGTCTTCCTCTACTCAAAGGATAAATGGGCTAAGAAAGAAATTAGGGAAATAACGCCCTTCATAATAGTCACAAATAATATAAAATATCTTGGTGTGATACTAACCAAGCCAGTGAAAGATCTGTATGACAAGAACTTCAAGTCTCTGAAGAAAGAAATCAAAGAAGACCTCAGAAGTTGGAAAGATCTCCCATGTTCATGAATCAGCAAGATCAACAGAGTAAAAATGGCCATCTTATCAAAAGCAACCTACCGATTTAATGCAATCCCCATCAAAATTCCAACTCAATTCTTCACAGAGATAGAAACGGCAATTCTCAAATTCATCTGAAATAACAAAATACCCAGGATAGCAAAATCTATTCTCAAAAATAAAAGAACTTCTGAGGGAATCACCAACCCTAACCTGAAGCAGTATTTCACAACAATAGTGATAAAAACTGCATGGTATTGGTACAGAAACGGGCAAGTAGATCAACAGAATAGAAAAAAAGACAGCATTTTCGACAAATGGCGCTGGTTCAACTGGCAGTCAGCATGTAGAAAAATTCAAATCAATCTAGTCTTATCTTTTTGCATAAAGCTCAAGTCCAAGTGGCTCAAGGGTCTCCACATAAAACCAGATACACTGAAACGAATAGAAGAGAAAGTGGGGAAGAGCCTCGAACACATGGGTGCAGGGGGAATGTTCCTGAACAGAACACCAAGGCCTCCTGCTCTAAGATCAACAATAGACAAATGGGACCTCATAAACTTCTGTAAAGTAAAACTTTACAGAAAAATTTCTGTGAAGTAGTGAAGTAAAGGAAACTATCAATAGGACAAAACAGCAACCTACAGAATGGGAAAAGATCTTTACCAACTCTACATCCAATAGAGGGCTAATATCCAAAATATACAAAGAACTCAAGAAGTTAAACTCCAGAAACCCAAATAACCTATTAAAAATGAGGTACAGAGCTAAACAAATAATTCTCAACTGAGGAATCTCAAATGGATAAGAAGCACTTAAAAATGTTCAATATCCTTAGTAACATGGAAATGCTAATCAAAATGACCCTCACATTCCACCTCATACCAATCAAAATGGCTCAGATCAAAAACTTAGGTGATAGCAGATGCTGGGGAGGATGTGGTGAAAGAGGAACACTCCTCCATTGCTGGTGGGATTGCAAGCTGGTACAACCACTCTGGAAAACAGTCTGGTGGTTCCTCAGAAAATTAGAAATAGTTCTACCCATGGACCCAGCTATACCACTACTGGGCATATGCCCAAAAGATGCTCTAACATGTAATAGGGACACATGCTCCACTACGTTCATAGCAGTCTTATTTATAGTAGCCAGAAGCTAGCAACAACCCAGATGTCCCTCAGTAGAGGGTTACTGATAGTGTGGTACATTTAAGCAATGGAGTACTGCTCAGCTATTAAAAAACAATGACTTCAAATAATTCACAGGCAAATGGCTGGAACTAGAAAATATGATCCTGAGAGAGGTAACCCAGTCACAAAAGAACACACATGATATGTACTCACTGATAAGTGGTTTTTAGTTCAAAATCTCAGAATACCCAGGATAAAACTCACAGCCCATGTGAATCTCACCAAGAAGGAAAACAAAAGTGTGCATGCTTCAGTCCTGCTTAGAAGGGGGAACAAAATAATCATAAGAGTTAGAGGAAGGGAGGGACCCAGGTGGGAGAAAGGAGGGGAAGACAAAAAGACGGACAGGATCAGGTGTGGGAGGAGATGAGGAGAAGTACGAAAGAAAGGTCAGGAAGTTGAATGGAGGTGTATAGCAGTTGGGGATGGGGAGCTGGGAGTAGCCACTAGAAAGTCTCAGATGCCAGGGAAGGGAGCGATTCCCAGGAGCCAATGGAGATGACCTCAGTGGGAATAGAGAAAAAAGCAGAGACAGAACCTCCAGTAGACAGGCATGGTCCCCAGTTGAGGGATGGGGCCACCCACCCATCTCAAAATTTTTAACCCAGAAATGTTCTTGTTCCAAGGAAAGACAGGGACAAAAAAATAGAACAGAGACTGAAGGAAAGGCCATTCTGAGAGTGCCCCACCTAGGGACCCATCCCATCGGCCTGCACCAAACCCTGACATTATTGCTGATGTGGGAAGTGCTCACTGACATGAGTCTGGTATGGCTGTTCCCTGAGAGGCTCCACCAGCGCCTGACCAATACAGATGCAGATACTCACAGCCAACCATCGGTCTGAGCACGGAGAGTCCAATGGAAGACCTAGGGAAAGGGGCTGAAGGGGTAACCCCATAGTAAGAACAATATCAACTCACGGGACCGCGCAGAGCTCCCAGGGACTAAACCACCAACCAAAGAGTACACATGGAGGGACCCATGGCTCCAGCTACATGTGCAGCAGAGGACAGCCTTATCTGACATCAAAGGGAAGGAAGGCCCTTGGTCCTGCGGAGGATCGATATCCCAGTGTAGTGGAGTGAAGCGGGAGGGGGGAGTGGGTGGGGGGCACCCTCATAAGGGGCAAATTGATGGGGGAAAGGGGGGGTGGAATGTGGAGTTTGTGGAGGGGTAACCAGGAAGGGGGGATATCATTTAAAATGTAAACAAATAAAATGATTGATTAAAAAAAATAAAGGAACTAAACCTTTTTTGTTACCTGGACTAGCAGATATTCATATGCTATTTTGTTTAAGCTGTGTGAGCTGATCCGATGGCATAAAGAAGCAGCTGCAATTGCTAAATGATCAGGTCTGTCGGACTATGTTTCCTCGGGATCAATGTCCAGAAACTGATACAGCTGCCATACAATGGGTTAGGCTGCTACCTGTCAGAAGAACGTGCCAATGCCAGAATCATCCACACCATACTGGTTTTAAAGGCACGCAGGGGTCTGAGACTGGTCTGAGACTGGTACCAACCTTGTGAAAGAATTAGAATTCCTGCAGAGAGGACTTAAAAGGCCATTCACTAGTGAAGATGAAGTCTTAGTTGCTATGGAGACCCCAGGATATAAGAGATGCTAAGGCATTTCTGCCACATAAAATTGCAGATGTGAAATGGAGCTGGCCTGTGCCTACAAGAAAAGCTGTGGCTGCTGCAGATGGTAGCCCTCGGGAGTCCAGATTACATCACAAGCCACAGATTCAGACCACTGGAGCTGCAAGATTTGATCTTTCCTCTGCTAGGTTTTGGTTTTGCTTCGGTGTGTTTATTCATTTGATATGATCTTGTTTATAATATGTATAAAGTCTGAGACTTGCTCTTTATTCCAAGAGGGTTTTATAGTTAAGAAATTTGAGGGCTTTTGATTTGTTGGGAATATTGCAGACTTGGAAGACTTCTTAAATTTGGGCTGAGTGTGAAATAAATGTGAGACTGTGGGAACAGAGAATAGAAGGCTATGATATGTTTGTGTGTCAAGCGGGTGAGGGATAGATCGTAACGGTTAACTTTTTATTAATTTTATTTTTGAAGAGACTAGCTATTATTCTTTGACAATTTCATGTATGTATCCAATGTATCTTAATTACATACACCCCAGTTCCCCGTCTAGTTTCATACCAATATGACGCAGTCTAGAGTCATCTAAGAGGAGTGAGCCTCAGTCAACAAAATGCCTCCATTAAATCAGGTCTGTGCAAGCCTGTAGTGCGTTCTTAATTAGTGATCAATGGGGGAAGGCCCAGACCATTTTGAGTGGTGCCACCCCTGTCTGGTGGCCATGGGTTCTATAAGAAGCAGGTTGAGTAAGCCATGAGGAACAAGTCAGTAAGCCGCACTCCCCCTTAGCTCCATATCACCCTCTCCTCTCTCCAGGTCCCTGCCCTGTTTTGAGTTCCTGTCCTGACTTCCTTTGATGATGAAGCTTAAGCAGAGTAAACCCTTCCCTCCTGAGTTTCTTTGGTCATGGTGTTTCCTGTAACCCTAAGATGCTGCCCCTGCCCCACCCCTCTTCTGACCCTAGCATGTTCACCCCTTCATGCCAGTTCCTTCTCTGTAACTCAGTGAGCTCAGTCACTGTTGTCCTTTGGAATTTTGACTGATCCTGTTAGCTTGACTGTATACAGACAGGTCTAGTGAAGATAACTTTAGCTGACTTGAGTTCATAAATGCATGGGCCATGTCATGTCCTGAAGACACCACTTAGCAGCAACCACCTCCATCTTCCGGCTCTTACGTTATTTCTGACCTCTCTTCCGTGACCTTTCCTTTGGGCGGGAGTTGGTACAGATCCCCATTTAGGAATGAGCACTCGACAGTGACTCATTCTGCACATCTTGACCCATTATGAGTCTCTGCATTATCTGCTGGCCACTGTTTAGAGAAATTCCACCGACCAAGGTTTAGGGCGGCACTCACCTTTGTGTGCATTAACATAAACATTTAGAAGGCAGTTTGACAGCATGCCCCCAACATGCCCCCAAACTCCCCAGCCATAGGATTTTGGTTAGATATACAGGAGCAGGCATGAATTCTTCCCTGTGAATCAGACCTCAAGTAGACTCAGAAAGTGGTATCCCGTAACGCTTACGCCACAATTGTACTAGTTAGTACATCCCACCTGGCAGGCTAGTCTTGTAGCACGCATGGCTCACTGGAGAATAGATTGTTGATGTCTTCTCTCTCTCAATAGCATGGTTGGCACCTTCTGGCACTGCAGGCTAACTATCAGGGAGGACATTTTCAAATCAGGTCCAGCTTGATTTCTGTATATTCTACAACCAAAGTGTGCTGTGTCTTCCGCAATAGGCTCTTACCATCCAGTTCTGGCAGGCAATCAAGAGCAAAGACAATAGCCTGGGTTATTTTGTGGGCTTCTGAAAACTCTTGGCCAATAACTCATAAGACAGTATATCCCTCTGGCCCTGAGATTTTTTTTTATAACCCAACGTCTTCCAAGGTAGCATGATTCATCCATGCAGATGAATTTTAAAAGCATATATTTTAAATTAGTGTAGAAAGAAGTGTGTTTCCATAAGGGTTTTCATACTTACCTCACCCCAGTTTCTTCCTGTCCTACTGTTTCATCTTTGACTAAATGTTCAACTTCTTTTATGCTATCTGCTAACTTCTTTATTTTATAGTTCATCTCTCTCTCTCTCTCTCTCTCTCTCTCTCTCTCTCTCTCTCTCTCTCTCTCTCTCTCTCCCTCTCCCTCTCCCTCTCCCTCTCCCTCTCCCTCTCCCTCTCCCTCTCCCTCTCCCTCTCCCTCTCCCTCTCCCCCCTGTGTGTGTGTGTATGTGTGTGTGTGAGAGAGAGAGAGAGAGAGAGAGAAAGAGAGAGAGAGAGAGAGAGAGAGGAGACTTCGAACATACTCATGATCATTACTTGAGTTCTCAGTCTGGGTTTTATGTAACCCACTCTCACTAGATGCCATTATTGTAGGGTTAATAAATTTTGGTGGAATCTTTGTTTTTCCTGTTTCTTATGTTACTGCATTGGGATTTATGCATCTGCTGCTATTTTTTTTATCAGCTATATTCTTTGAGTTGATGTATTTGCAGTGTTCAAGTGGGATTTGGATGTGATAGAATTGAGTGTTTAGTTCAGAAATAATTTCTCAGAGCACAGCGCAAGGTGCCTGGTGTGAGCTGTGTAATATTCCCCAAGTAGGGTATTAACTAGGAGAGCAAGCACACATGCTTGATATTACACTACGCAATTGATGTACTAGGAAATTAATAACAAAGTCCCTCTTGACTTTAATAACTGTTGGAGAATAAATAAGGATATAAAGTATATTCAGCTTTTAGTTAATAAGATTAGGAGTGAGGAGAGAAGCAGGGTGGGCAAGAATAAGGATTAAGTACTAGGTCTACTTTGGAAAGAAAAAAGAATTGAGTCAGAGTCCCAGTTTTGTTCTGTTTTCTTAGAAACTTTACAGAACTAGCGTTGTCTCAAGGAGGGAGCCTCAACTGAGAAAATGCCCCCATCACATAGGCCTATGGGAGAGAAAGCCTTTGGGATGCTTTTCTTGATCGATGACTAAGATGGAAGGACCAGAGTCCCACCAGCTCTGTGCAGTGCCATGCTTGGGCAAGTAGTCCTGGGTTGCCTTCGACAGCAAACTGGGCAAACCAGGGGCAGCAAGCCAAAATAGTCAGCACTCCTCCACGATCCCAGGAGTTGTGCCTTTCACCCCTTGTGCCCAGGTTCAAGCCTTGGGTGCTCAACTTGACTAAGTACAAGCTGTAAGAGGAAATAAACCCTTTCCTCCTCAAGCACCTTTAGCTCCTGGTGTTTATCATAACAATGGGGGCACATCAGGGCAGGTGGGAAAAGAAAGAAGAGGAGCTGGGATGGTGCCAGCCCCCCTCCCCCAAACTGGGTTTTAGAGTCTGTCAAATCTGTGGAGAGTTACAGCTAAGAAGCAAAAAGAGGAGGGATGACAGCAAAGACCCTACAGAAGAAGAGAACATACAAGATGTGCTGAAGGGTATAAGAAGGCCTTACAGTAAACTGGATGGAGAAGCATGAATACAGTCCTAAAAATGGAACAAATTCAAACAAAAGCAAAACCATCAAAAGATATCTGTAAGAGTGGGTGGTAAATAATAGAAAGAAAGAAAGAAAGAAAGAAAGAAAGAAAGAAAGAAAGAAAGAAAGAAAGAAAGAAAGAAAGAAAGAAAGAAAGAAAGAAAGGAACGAAGGAACGAAGGAACGAAGGAACGAAGGAAGGAAGAAAAAAAGAAGCAAGCTTACAGAGTGAATTCCTAGCTCCGCAGGGCTGAGAAGGGTGAACTTCTCAGATACCTCTGGCTCTAGTGCAACATGGTGCAGTGTGGCAGAGCAGGGCTGCGGGGAGCCAATGGTCTTATGACAAGTCCTTCTTGGGAGAAGAACTGGGAAAAGACTGATGGTTAGCTTTTATTTTCAACTTGACACACAATTTTAGAATCACCCCAGAAGGGATTCTCAGCTGAGGAACTGTTGAGAGCAGGCTAGCCTGTGGGCATGTTTGTGCAGGATTGCCTTCAGTGTTAACTGATGTGGGAAAGCCCAGCCCACGTTAGGCGGCACCACTCCCTAAGCTAGGTCCTGTGCTCCACATGAGTGAAGAATGCTGGGAGCAAGGATGCATTTGTTCTTCCCCTCCTCTTGTGGATGTAGTGTGAGCAGCTATCTCAAGCTTTCCCACAAGCGTGGACTATAACCTGGAACTGTAAACCTTATCCCCAACACCTCCCCCCACCACACACACACACACAAGCCTTCCTCCCTGTGATGCCTATGCTTGGTTGTCAACTTAACTACAACAGGAATTAACTAAAAGTCAAGCAGCTAGGCACACCTGTGAGGGATTATTTTCTCCCTTAATTAAATCATTTGAAAATGGAAGACCCACTTTTTTCATTCATATCTTTGGAGTTGGGAAGATCCACCTTTAATCTGGACCTCTTCTTCCACTGGCAGCCTATATAAAGGACATTGAAGATGGAAGCTTGCTGGGTTTGCCTGTGTGTCCTTGATCTTGCTAGTAAGTGTCATTCCTTTACTGGTGTTCCTTCTTCTGGCATCTACTGAAGACCACCTGAGACTTTCAGCTTCATGGATTGAACAACTACTGTATTCTTGGAACTTCCATTGGTAGACAATCCTCATTGGACTAGCTGGATCACAGCCTGTAGGGCATTCTAATACATCGTGTGTGTGTGTGTGTGTGTGTGTGTGTGTGTGTGTGTGTGTGTGTGTGTGTGTGTTGGTCTTCTAGAGAACCCTGAGTAATATACTCCCCTAAGTTGCTTTTGGTCAGGCATATTTGATCATAGCAACAAAAATGAAGCCAAATAGTCAGTGTGGTATCTTTGGGTATGATGTATGTGTGTACATGTGCATGTGAGTGTGTGTGTGTGTGTGTGTGTGTGGGTGGGTGGGTGGGTGTGGGTGTGTGTGTGTATACCTCTGTGTGACAGTATGCTCTGGGGAATGTCCAGTGACCTACCCTATCATTCTCTGTCTTATTTCCTTGAGACAGGGTCTGCCAGTGATCCTGGAGCTAGGGTGGTGTCTAGCAGGCCCTGGTGAGCTTCCTGTCTCCTACCTGCACAGAGCTAGGATTCTGGCACATGCAGAGTCATTCACAGGTTTCTTTTTAGATGGATTCTGGGATCTTAGTGCAGGCCCTCATGCTTATGACAGCAAGCACTCTTTCACTGAGCCTGCTCCCCAGCCCCCACTAAACCTTTTAAAAATTCCGCTCCTAAAACCACAATTCCTTTCTCTCTCATCCTCCATATCAAACTGATCTATAAAAGGGGTTAAAAGTGTTACAAATAGCTCTTCTGGCCCTTCAAAGCCAAACTCCCCTCAAAGGAGAAGTGGTTTGTTTTCTTTCTCCTTGAACACTCATGGCAAGGGGGCAGATGGGACCTCCAGGAATGGATGAAAACCGGGTTCAAGCTCTGAGGTTGACCTCTGACCCCACTGTTCTTGTTCTTGGCTTTTGTCTTCTTCCTCTCTAGGGCAGTACTCAGACACCAGATTTTCACCTGAGGACCAGTACCACATGCTTGATGTTTGCAAAATTAGCCGTCCTTTGTCATTCATTTGCTTGCTCGCTTGCTTATTTGTTTGTTGTTTTTCCTACCTGAGAAAAATCCCTGGGCAAAATAACTTAAGTTGGTTGTCTCATGGTTTGAAATACAGTCCATCATGGTGCAGAAAATGTGACAATGACAGAGGGTTTACTGGAGCAGTGTGGGCAGCAGATAGAAAGACAGATGCCAGTGTTCAGACATCTACCTTCTTATTCAGACTCTTGCATTCTAGAAGGATCTTCCTATCTCAGGTAAATCTCTGTGGAATCATCCTCACTGACACCCAAAAGCAGGTCTCCTAGGATATTCTAAGTCATGTCATGCTTACAATCAAAATTAACCATCATAAGTCTACCCCTGTCACCCTCATGCAAGGACATTACCTTCCAGCCATCCAATCCCAACACTGCCCCCCACGTGTTCCTTAGGTTCATGGATTTTTAGATAACGACTATCTCATAATGCAAAATGCACCCAGTCTAACCTCAAAAGTCTTGATAGTCTCTAACAGTCCTGCCAAAATTCCTTCTGAGAATCAAGGTAATCTCTTACCCATGAGGCCCTGTGGAATCAATAAACAAGTGACATCATAGGCTTCCAGTATGCAACGGTATCGAAGAAACATCCTCTTTCTGAAGGAGCAGTGTTGGGGTAGGTGGTAAGTAGATACAGGACCAATGTACACTGAAAGCCCACAGGACAACGCCAAAGGCTGCAGGTCATGCCCAGCACCTAAGATGTGTGGTAACATTATCTGGGCTCTGAGAACCTAGGGAAGTCCTGAGCCTCCAGTTCTGCTGTCTGTAGCACATGTGGTCTTTCTCTTAGGTTGACTCCACTCTATGTCTGAGGCTTTCCTTGGTGAATAGCCCATAGTCCAAAGCTTAAGGACTGTGTGCTAAGGCCCCACTCCTCAGTACTCATTTGCTGTAGTAGTTGCTGCTCCTATCTTATTTCAGTGGCAAAAAACAAACAAATAAATGAACAAAAAAAGCAAATTAAGCAACGAGTGTTTGTTTTGCAACACGGTTTGAGAGTACAGTTTGTGTAGGAGAAGGCATGGCAGCCAGTGGGGCTTTAGTTGTTGTCTTAGTTAGGGTTTTACTGCTGTGAGCAGACACCATGACCAAGGCAAGTCTTATAAAGGACACCATTTAATTGGGGCTGACTTACAGGTTCAGAGGTTCAGTCCATTATCATCAAGGCAGAAGCATGGCAGCATCCAGGTAGGCATGGTGCAGGAGGAGCTGAAGGTTCTACATCTTCATCTGAAGGCTTCTAGGAGAAGACTGGCTTCTAGTCAGCTAGGATGAGGGTATTAAAGCCCATACCCACAATGACACACCTACTCCAACAGGGCCACGCCTACTCCAACAGGGCCACACCTACTCCAACAAGGCCACACCTACTCTAACAAGGTCACACCTACTCCAACAAGGCCACATTGTACCTGCACTCAGGAAGAACAGAAGTAAATGCTTATACTCCTGTGTTGTGTGTTTTCTCCAGGAGAGACATGAACAAATGTCTCTTCACCCCACATAGGGCGCTAATGACAGACTAAAGAATAAGTACATTCAAGTCCAGTATAATAAACCGTGGGCTTATCAGCTTTCCCCACAGGCCCCTTCCGAGATTGTGAGTGACTGTGATGTAGCTGGGAGGCCAGCATGCTCCCAATCCCATTTGCAAGCAGCTCTGCCAGAGACAGTCTCCTCTCCTGATTTTTATAACTTTGGGAAGATATCTTTTCACTCCTAGAACTTACACGAGTTTCCTATGCCTTATAAATTTTCACTTATTTCCCAAGTTTTGTGAGTCACCCCTCTCCCTCCAGGAGAGGGTATTTTGGTTCAGAAGGGTCTGCTATAGAACATCTTGCTTCCTCTTGTTTTTTATGAATGAAAAGGAGGAAGGACTTTTTCCAAGCAGAATAGTGCCACTCACGTTCAGACCCATGCAGTCAAGTCGTCTACCTCAGTCAGACCTCTCTGGAAACTCCCTCAGAGACATACTCAAAAGGTATGTCTCCTAGGTGATTCTAAATCAAGGTTACCTACCACACTGGGTATCTAATCTTGGCAGGGGGAGGTGGGGGAATCCCTTACCATGTCTGCCTTATTTTCCTTCTCTGCAAAACAGGATTATATCTCCCCCTTCTTGGCAACCATAGTCTGCCAGTGTACACGTTGTAGGTCAGTCCTTACAGAGCAAACCACCCAGGAGAGGTAGAATGTGCTTTTTGAGACTGCCTGGTAAGTAGGCTAGCATCGTTGTCTTCAGAGTGTGTGGAGAGGATTCGGTAGTTTGAGGTGCATGGTTTGAGGTGCATGGTTTGAGGTGCATGAGAGATGGCCAGCACCATTGCTGACTGGATCTACCACATTGCATAAGGATCTACCCCGGAGTCACTGAGAAGCTGCTTCTGAAAGGCACTGGTCTCCCCTCAGCAGGGAAGGTGTTCTGTTGCTCTCCAGTCCCCTACAGAGGCCTCCTTCCTTGGATGTGACTCATAACACCATCACATCCTGCTTCCATCAGAATCACCATCCTTTCCTACTGGTCGTTTCCTGGCTTCCTACTTCCCTGAGAACAGAACCCAGCCTCAATCCTACAGCCAGAAGCCCCACCTTGAGCCGTCCAATCACCTGGTTCTCTTCAGCCAGTCCCACTGCCTGAGACAGAGGGACTTTGTAGTTAGCTCTTCTTTCCACTTAAGTCTGCTTGTGGAGTAGCTCTCCTAGTCGTGCGTTCCTGAAGCTACTGGCTTCTCTGCCTGGTTGTTACCCAGCCTCCATTCAGGGTGTGTCTCCCTAGCTCCCACCCTGTAGCAAGCCCTGTGTTGTCATGCAGATCCATGGGGTTTGTACCCCATGAATATGGTCATTTCAGTCAGTTTCCGTGTCTACCTTGCTTCTGTCTGCCTGAAGTGCTTCTGCTATTCACCTACCTCATGAGACCCATGCTTGATTCCTGCCCAGAAGGGCAAGCTGGCTGCATAGGAAAGGATGGTGATTCTGATGGAAGCAGGCAGCTCCCCCAATAAAGAGTCACGTGTGGGAGACACCTGCAGGGGTAGACTGAGTACGGCAGGCACAGATCACTATTCACAGGCAGGGCTGCGATCTTGGGAACAGTGTCTGCCCTCCCAACCTCTGCTGAGGTCTGGGGAGAGAAAAACATCCACAGCCCCTGGAGTTAGTCTCTTTCTCATCCTCCCAAGGAGCAGCTAGGCTGACACTACTCAGCCCCAGGGAAGGTGGGGGCGTGTGGTGAGCAAGCTGGCTAAGAACGGAGGCCAGTGGGAAGGCCCTACACAGCCCGGCCCCCACTGTCCGCAGCTCAGCGGGCCCCCACTGTCTGCCGCTCAGCGGTGACTCATCCAGGTTCCGGCTTGAACATCCTCTGCACATTAATGAGGCTTTAGCGTGACAGAAGAACAGGAAGACTGGGAAAAACAGGCTCAGGAACATTCATTGTAAAAGCACCTATTTGCAAAAACCTAAATACTGCACACACTCACTGTATACATTTATCTACTGACACACTGTATTTGCTGTTCATGGTCATGTGCACATATTGCACTGTATATTCTCACATACATACTCACATGCACATAGGCTCACTGCCTCCTGCATACATCATGCACACACACATACACACACTGTATGCTCACTGTATACTCTCATGCACACATATGCACAAGAGCACACTATATTTGTTATGCATTCTCATGCATACACACTGCATTACATTTTCATCCATGCACACAGTCATACTGCCCTTCCTGTGCACACACTATACACAATACACTTGCTTCTGTCTCAAGGTCCCCACTCCCAAACCTGAGAGGAATAACAGTTGTCCCAGGCCATGTGTTCATGCACAACTCTTAAGGCACATCATATCTTGGTATTTTCATTTGAAAATTCACTTCAATTGATGCTTTTCTAGGTTAAAAAGCCCTCTGGTCTTTCTCTCAGTAACTTGGTCATATCCAATATGAAAACTTCTATTCCAGTTTTAACAAGGAGAGAGGGAAAGGGGGTGGGTGGGGAGGGAGTCCGTCTCAAACTGTCTCCAACCCAACTAGGTCTAAACCCTGAATTCACGTTAGCCTGATCTTAACCCAGCTAGAAACTCTAACCCCAGCAGAACAGCCGGCTTTTGGCGACATCTCTGTTGCAGTCCTAGAGAATATTAAACCACAACTTAATCTATCATGTTTGAACTGGAAAGTGAGAGAAACAGGGAACATTAAGACTCAGTGTGCTGCTTGCTTCTCTGATATTCAGAGGTGGGTCTGGAGAGATGACTGGGTCACTTGATAGTTAATGTTTATCATTACCTTTATGGGACTGAGAACATTCCAGAACTTAGTAAAAACACATGTCTGGGTGGTCTTTGAGAGCCGACAGGGTTAGATCATGAGGACTTGGACCCAATGCATGGTTTAAATCACTGATGGATCTAAAATACGAGTAGACTTTTGGAAGATGCCAAGACTGGGATAGAGGCCCAATTTGAGGAAATGGGTCACTGGAAGTACATCCTTCCAGGCTCTGTCTTGCCACAGCCCCGTCCTGTTACGACTCTCATCTGCTTCCTGTTACCATGGAGTGAACCCCAGAGTCTCTAACACATTCTCTTCTACATGCTGGTTATTTCACAGCGGACCCCAAAAGCCCAGTGCTACTTCACAATGGACTGTACACTCAGAAAATGGGAGCAGAATGAATTTTTACTCTCCTTATGTCGGGTATTCTGTGACTGAGACGAGAAAACCCATACAGAGAATTTGCACCAGGAGTGGAGGCTGGGGGATGGAGGAAACCTCAGAAGCACCTGTGGAGTCAGGGAGATTTTGGAAATTTAGGACAAGTCATGTGGTGTAGAACTTACCTCCACTTCCTGACAGAGGGCCATATAAGAAGGGAAACTCTTGCTGTTCTGGGGTCCTGGAGGAAATGGAGGGACCTAGGGGATCACATGTGCCACCATAGAGTTGGTTGCTCTCATGGCCATCTATAGCTATGATCTCTTCCCTGATACTCTCCCTCCTGCTCTCCTGGCTTTGGCATAACCAGCCATGAGCCAATGACTCTCCTAGAAACACTCCTTCACATCAGCACCTTCCTACGACCCTTCAATAAGTTACAATGAGGAGGAACCCAACCTCCTCAGCTGGTTATCCCATGCATGTACTCCTGGCCAAGCAACTCTTAGGAGATGGTAAGGTTTAGTCTGAAGATGTGAATCAGTGAACCACGTATCCCTGAGGGCTCCATCAGGCTCCTGCACGTCATTTCTTCCCAGTTTCTGTTTTCTGGCTACTGTGTGGCCATGTGACTTATGCCGCCACCTTGATTTCCTCTGTCATGTGCCTTCCTCACCAGAGGTCTGAAAAACAACCTGGGCAGTCAGCTCTGAGCTGCAACCTGCGAAACTGTAAGCTGCATATCCGTTTTCCTCTCTGAGGTTTTCCTTGGGCCTTTGGTAGAGCAAAGGAAGGCTGAATAGCACAACATCCAAGCCAACTCAGCCTTAACTCCAACACATCACAGCCTCACCGATCCTACTGCTAACCCCAACGTTAATACCAACCCCACTCTCCAGATCCATGTAGGAAAACCAGAGGCCCTGGCAATTATATCACTGTCCGGGAGCAGCTGGAGCTCCTAGCAGGGCTTCCAGACAAAGCGGGACTAGGTAGATAGCAAACTCCTGTGTGCCTGGGCTACCAGTGGCCTCATCTCCCTGTGCCTTTTCTTTGAAAACCTTCCCAGCCAGGGCGATTAGCAGAACATTTGGTCCAGACTAGTTAGGAAGGGGGTGATTTTGGTTTGCCTGCATTTTCTCAAATGGAAAGGGCAGTGTGGGGGCTGAGAGGAGGGCTGAGAAGGAGGGAGCTGGGACTCAGGGTTGATGTGAAGCCCTTCCAGAAGAAATGAAAATTGGGCTGTCACCAAGACGCTATTAGCCTGCCTCCTCCAATCTGTTCTGTCTTTTGAGTGGGGAGCAGGGGAGAGGAAACATCCAATGAGCAGACCCCCAAGCCCAACATACTTCTCCACTGAGAGCAGCAGAGATGGGGACTCCAGATGCAGCAGCAGCTGGCTGTGGAACACTCTCCCAGCCCACAGCTCTTGTCTAATCTCTACCAAGTGCATATTGTACCTGTGCCTGGCTTGCCC
This sequence comes from Apodemus sylvaticus, assembly GCF_947179515.1. Lineage (NCBI taxonomy): Eukaryota > Metazoa > Chordata > Mammalia > Rodentia > Muridae > Apodemus > Apodemus sylvaticus. The sequence continues at coordinate 159,918,236 of NC_067476.1, read as the reverse complement.
CTGGGAGGCTAGTGTGTGTACCACTTCAGTTTGGGAGCAGAGTTTCTGCCAGGGGTCCAGGCTGCAGCCTGGCTCTCCCAGCTCTGTGAATCAAGTTGCTCCTTTTGTTCCTTTATGGATTTCTCTGTCTTCTGGCAAGTGGACCTCTGTACAGAGGGTCACAGGGCCCTTACGGTTTTCCAAAGTAGCCTGGGAGGACAGCTGTCCTCAGTAGTCCCTGCAAGCATCTCTGCTTTGAAACAGGGCTGAGAGGATGCTGGTGTAGCCAGCCCCACCCGTCCACTGCCAGCTGGACAGGTCGTGGATGACGTCACTGGGTTGGGAATGGAGCCTCTGGCCTCATTCTGGCAAAGGAGGGAAAATAGAACTGTGGAGGAGGACCTCGGGGCATCTTGAAACCTTCTTGCCACCAGCAGGGAGCCACCAAGGCATGGCTGGCCCCCACCCGGGGAAGTAGACTGCTAAAGCCTACTGTTACCATGATTCCTCTCTGCCTTCTATCCTGGGAGGAGGTCATGAAGTTGCTGGGCTTCCCCGTGCCTCAGTTTACCTTTCCTGAAAAGTGGAAAGGACTGGAGCATGCACCCAGGGAATGCCCTGGGCCCTGTCAATCCTCACCGAGCTGGACTGTATGCAGTACTTCCTATACAGGTGTGAAGAAACTACGGTCTATGAGCCATCGTGGTGAGGCACACCTGTAACCCAAGCTCTCTGGAGAGTGAGAGAGGAGGGTCTTGAGTTCGAAGTCAGTCAAGACAAATGGTGGTGTCTTGTCTTCTTTTAAAGAAAGGAGAAGGGAAATCTTGAGGCTCAGGGAACATCCGGCCTCTCTCTGCCAAGCTCATTGTCTCGGCATCAGTGCTCACCACACACCCTTTCCCTTCATGGCTCAGCTCACATCTGTAATTATATGTTTACATGTGCACACCTTTAATTGCGTGTACTTCCTTTTCCTGATGGCCCACCCCTGGGGGTGGTGCTGGGATCTGCTCTCTGCGCTCCATCAAACCTATTAGAAACTGGTAAACACTGGTTGAAAATTAACATGGGGGGGATGAAAGGGATTTTTTTTAGCTGTAGTTTAGTCAGCTTAGGGCGGTGTGGGAGGTAGGACTCCAGGGCAGCTCTGTTCTGCTATGTGAGACTTTATCTGGCCACCTGCTGGGGGTCTGAGACCCTGAGTAAGACAGGCTTGTTTGTTCTGGGTACGGAGATCAGTGTCTGGCCTGGAGGTGTTCAAGACAGGAGCAGAGGGCTGTAGCAGGCTCCGCTGCCAGGCAGGGAGGCAGGAAGGCTGAGACTCCCAGAGGCCTGGAGGCTGGGAGGCCAAATGTCTCTGACCCCCGTAGCTAATGACATGGGCTCCTGGTCTTCAGGTGTGGGGACAGACTTTAGCCATGGATGGCAGCTGCTTTGCCTCCGAGGGCAAAAATGGGGCAGTTTGAGCCAGTCTGGACACCAAAGATTGGGGCAGGTTATCTCTGAGGCTGCCTGTGAATTGACATGGGAAGCTCCTTGTCATGTTCTTCCGTGCGCACCTCTTTCAGTGACAGCCTGAACTGGACAGGTGGGCTTTTTACCTGCTTTTAACATTCTCCTCAACACTCGCGGGGCCCAGACTTTGGGATGAGTATGGCATGGCCGGGCTGACCAGTCCAATGCTGCTCTTGAAGAGAGCACTGTTCAGCCTCCGCCACCTCCAGCTGCCCAGCCAGGGAAGACAAGTCTCAACTTGGGAACAGCAGCCAGGCCTCATCTCAAGTTCCAGGCCCCATGCTGGGGCCAGACAGATCCCGAAATACAATTAGTGAGTCGTGCCACCTCAGCCCAACTCCTACCAGGCCTTCAGCTCTGTGGCTCAAGGCTCCCCACCGCGGCCTTCATTTTCGTACATCCCAACAGGCAGAAGCTGTTGGCTTCGTTGACTTGTTCAAGGTACCGCTTTTCAAAACACAGCAGTTGTAGTTTAATGAAACATGAAAAAGAAAACCCTCCCCGTATCCTGCACCCCCTGCCTGCACAAAATAAATAAACCCACAGTACAGAGGAGCTGTAACTGGAGAAGGTATGCCTGCCAGCTAGAACATGTCCAAGTCCTTAGTGAGAAGTCGAGAGGGCAGAGGAGACCTTTGTAAATGACAAGCAACTACGGAACTCGGCTTGGGTCCAGGTGGGGACCATGGATAGGATGACAAGTACTACCCAAATCAAATCTCTTGGAGGTGGCACATGTCCCATACACTCATCATTCCAGCCCTTGATGGAGATGAAAGATTGAGACCTCTCATGGAATATTTGCAAGCATAACTCTGTGTGTGTGTGTGTGTGTGTAAGCCAGAAGCCCATCAAATAAAAACGAATTAGTCACACACATTGGAGAAACATCCAGAACTGTTGTCCCAACAGTGCCTAAGCCTGTGTCACCCAGACAGAAGTGCCCCCATGTTAACATCTGTAGAGGGTGGTACCACCTAGACAGACTTGGTTGGGCCCAGGAGGGGACTTTCTACACAAACAAGCCACAACAATTAGAGGTGTGCCACACAGGCCTTTATGTTTAATGGCTGCAGAGGTGCTGCCTGTTGCTGCGTGTGCCCAGTCTGTCATACGTGTCCACTGCCCTTACCCCTCAATGTGGTGCATGGCTTCACTACAAACACAAGCTGCCTGGTGAGTTAGGGACTGCTTGCAACAGCTAAAGAAACCCCACCACATTAAAAAAACTAAAACTAAAACAAACAAACAAACAAACAAAAAACTAGCTTTACTAGGTTCTTCTGGCCAGAGAGAGAGAGAGACAGAGTCACAGCCCCACCTGTGTGCTTTTTTGAGCCATGAGGCCCAGCCCACAGTCAGAGATTTTTTTTTTCAGTAAAGGAAGGGACATGCTGAACTTGCTTTGTCTTTCCAACAGATTCTTCCATCTGTCAAGACCCCCTTCAAAGGACACTGACCGCAAGGTGTGCTTCTGACCTACCACAGGCCCATGACATCACAGAATGAGCTACCACAGGCCCATGACATCACAGAATGAGTTACCACAGGCCCATGACATCACAGAATGAGCTACCACAGGCCCATGACATCACAGAATGAGCTACCACAGGCCCATGACATCACAGAATGAGCTACCACAGGCCCATGACATCACAGAATGAGTTTGAGCTCCAGAGTGCTCTGTGATTGGAAGCCTACTCACTTCTTTCCTAGCGGTGAAACACTCTCCTCAGAGCATGATAACCCTTACTCAGAGCCCCGTGTCTATTGTACATGATCCAGTCTAGACTGAGCCCGATGACATTGGGAGGTGAGTCCACATGGCTCCTTTACCCTTCTGCAGGGACAGACAGGCTCAGATCAACATGTGGAGGATAAATCAAAATTTCTAACTCAGTGGGCACACTCCAGTAAAAAAATAAAACAATTCCGGTAATAAATATCAGTAATCGTGCACATTTATTGAACTCACCAAGTGTACACCCCTCCACACGCCAACTCTTCTCCAGCTAGGAAGAGGCAGCTCTGACCTCCAGCACGTAACTCTAACGGCCAAGGTTATCACCTTTCCGCGGCGCCATTTGCTGCCAGAAACAGGAACAGCAAAGCAACTGAGGTCCACAAGCCGTCGCTCATAGTCTACCCAGCAGTCCATACGCCTTGATCTTACTGTCCCTGGCAAGAAGACTTCATAGACTTTCTCCCCAACATCCATATGGCTTGAGTCACCAGACGCACTGTGCACTTGTTTAAGACAGTCCCAGACTGATTATACACAGATAAAGGTTGTGCCCCTCAGCAGAATAGATTCTACCCCAAAGGGGTGCCGTGACACCACTCAGAGTCTAGGCTCTTCCATGTAAGCTGAACTCTCTTACTGACAGCCTAGGAGCTGAAACTGTGGCCAATGGCAACTGTGATTTGGCAGTGGGTCCATCTCCAATAAGCCATCATAATGACAAGGGCCAAATCAGTCTTGTGATAGAGATGGGTCACATATGCACACAGTATATATATATTTTTGGGCACCAGGTCATCACACCAAGACAAATATGTGTGTGTGTGTGTGTATGTGTGTGTGTGTATGTGTGTGTGCATGTATGTATGTGTGTGTGTATGCATGCATGTATATATGTGTTTGTGCCCTGACCTGTGGGAAGTGAGCTTTTGGAACCAGGTGATGAATGACCTGTGACCAGCTGTGTTTCAGGACTTATGTCAAGCTTACAATTCCCAATGTGGTACTTCTGAGTTCTGGGGAATCTGTAGCCAGAGAGGTTCCCCAAAAGTGCAGAGACTTCTTGGAAGAGGTTTTTCCAGAATAGCCTGGAGACCCTGGAACCTAGTAGTGACCTGTGTGTTGAGAGCCCCTGCCTAGCATTGTGCAGTTTGGAAGTGGGACGCACAGCACAGTAGGAGACAGAAACAACAAGGACCCGGGCACTCCTCCCACCCCAAGGGCCCACTGCTGCCCTTCCTCCAAAAGAAATGCTTGGGGCTAACATCTAAAGCAGGTGGCTCTTCTGCTGGGCCTCTGGGCCTCAGGAAGCTTCCAGAGCTGACAAACAGTGGGCACTCCCAAACAGGAAACTAGGTCAAGCAGTATCCTTCCCAATTGTAATCTTGCCTCCCGGACTAATACCTGTGCCCTCTTAGGCTTAGTTCCTAGTGTGAAGAGGTTGCTTTGTTAGCTTATTGGATCCATTTATGTTGCTTCCGTTTATCTTGCCTTAAGGACATCCGGGCAAGGTCTTCAGCCATTAAAGAAGTGTAGAGGGCTCACAGCCAGGAAGAAGGCGGGGCTCTGGGGCCACAATCAGACCTCAGGCTGGTGGACAGCCCTTTCAGGACAATATAGGAACAGAAGGAAAGGGATGAACAGGGAAATTGTAGGTACAATTGAAAGATAATGGTACTCAGTCCAGGAGCAGCAAGGCTAGAGAAGGAAAGGGCAGGTGGTGCCAAGCCATAGCGAGGTCCTTCTAGAGTGGGTGACAACCGATCCGGAGAACTGTGGGTGATCTTGACTGAGACCTTTAACCTCTCTGACTCTGGTGTTGGTCATGACTGGCCATTGTGCTGGCTGATACTGGCCAGGCTGTGTCTCTGCTGGTCATGCTGTTTGTAGCTGGTTGAGTCTTTTCATGTGGCTCTGCTAAGAAATTCACGATTGGTAATTTGCTATGGCTTTAACTGGTTATATTTACTGTGCAAGCTGTGATTTAAAGAAAGGCACATTTTAATGCAAAACTACCACTGGGGTCCCCAGAAGGACGGCAAACCCGTGTGCGAAAGTGCTTAGCAAACAGTGCAAGGCAGGTATTATTCAGAGAGGAATTTTCTTTGAGATGAAGTCCCTGAGGTTCGGGGCATTCGTCCAGCCAAATAGACCCACTCAAAGAAAGACTGCATCTTTACAGGTAGAAAAATTAAGCTCTTAAATGTTCCCTGGGTTTGTTCAGGTTTTTTGTTTTGTTTTGTTTTGTTTTTAACTGATTATTTGGGGGTGGACTACCATAAACCAAATTCACAGGAGGCAGCTGTCCGGGCTGTGTTTCTTTTTATCCATTTGAAGAGCAAGGTGACTTCGGGCCAGATTGGATCTTTGGATTTGTTCCCTGTGGCTTTGTATTCATAGTTGTGAAGGGCTCTGGGGCATCAAACAGGCCTTCAAAAGACAGATGGGTCTGTTCCCCGTGGCTTGTACTCATGCCTGTAAAGGACTCTGGGGTGTCAAGCAGGCCTTCAAAAGACTGGCAGAGGAATATCACCTAGGAGACAGAAGTGCGGGTAGCCATCCACAGGGTCCTAGAGGAAGCTGCTGGATAATTTGACTCACAAAAGAACGTATCAGAAATCGCAGTCTGACTTAGCAGAATCCCTTGGATGGAGGCATATAAATGAAGAAGGCACACAGAGATACCAAAGTGGCCCCGGTGTGCCCGAGAAGGGTGGGCAAGGGGGCTCATTTGTGCTGACTGAAGCAGGCAACCTGTGACATGCTGCAGAGGAGAGTGCCTCTGATCACTAATCATTTTTGTTTCCACATGACATTTCAACTTGTCTGTGCCAGGAGCCACAGGCAGTCATCTCATACAGCTTATCCCTTCTCTCATTTGGTGAGAGGCATCCATGTCCAAGAAAGCAGGTAAAATGAGCTCACAAGATGCGCAAGCCCCTCCCCCAAGGTCCTATAAGTAGTAGTAATTGCTTGAAAGAGGAGACTCTTTGGTAGAGCTGCCTTCAAGTTGAACGAGGAGTTGCAGGAACACAGCTTTGAAGGCCATCAAAGTCCCCTGTGGACTCCTCAGGGATGGAACTGCCTTTGATTCAACCAAGCTCTAATAAACTCACTGGCTCAGCAAGCTAGACATGAGCAGCATCAGTTCTTTGCTCTGTCCTATCTGAGGTGAACAGATATTTATTCGCATCTCCCCGGGAAGCAGTGTACAACGTACGCTCATACCCACCTCTGTAGGAAACTTGAAGCTGGCCAGATTAGAGCAGACAGGTCTTAAAGCCAACAGAATCTTATCTGCGTCTAGGGCTGAAGCCAGGACCCAGAACTTTCTGGAAGAACCCATATGGAAATATCTTACTCCAGACCTATGTGTAGCTAGCTCCCTAAGGTCACATTGTGCAAATAGGAGATAAGGAAAGGCCCTATCCTCTATTCTCTCAGTCCAACTTTGACTCCATGGGAACTCAACATGTTTCAAGCATGGATAAAGTTCCCTGTGCCTCTAGCTATCCAGGGAAGGGGGTCAAAGCACACCCTTCTGGGGTTGACCTACTCCTTTGCTGACTCCTAACCTGAACTGCCGCTACCTTCCCTAGGATAGATTAGCAAATGGAAAGGCAGAACTCTGTTGTATCTGAATTCCAGATGAACAACTGTGGTGGTGTGAGTATATCCCAAGCTCTTGGTGGGATATACTTACACCAGGGCCCTTTGTGTTTATCAGAAGCCGGGGTACAGCTAACATTTTGCATTTACTCCCCTCTTTCTCCAGATAATGTGAATCTCTAGATAATAAAACCTCTCCCAGTGGCTTGTGGATATGCACAGGACAGATCCTTGTGCCTCCCCAGCTGAGCAGAATCTACCATGAAGTCCTTGGCTCTGCATGAAGACTGAAGGGAGGTCTCCCTTTCAGGAAATTCCATACTAGGCTTTGCAGGCTCACCACCAGCTCACACAGGTGGAGAACTGAAACTCAGAGAGCATGCTTGAGAGGCTCCCTCTGAGAGCCTGGTGGAGAAGGCCCAGGGGAGCATCAGAGTCCTGGGGGAGAGCTTGTGCCCCTAGACAAGGAAGCTTCCCGGTAGGCTGGGGCCATCTGGGCTTAGATGTAAACACCTGGCATCTGCTGAGCGGGAAAATGGCCCTCCCTGGGGGTGCAAGGGGTCCTGCTTCCCGCCCTTGGTGGACATATGGTCAGCAGAGCAGAGAGCTGGGACCGCAGGGATCCAAGCCAGATGCCTTCTCAGGGGGCGGTAGACAGCTGTGGGTTAAGCTCACTGCAGCCTGGAGTCTGGTCCATTTCTGGGAAGGGGAACACACACATGCAAGTAGGCACACACACACACACACACACACACACACACACACACACACACACACTAGTCTACAGCCCTCTGGCTGCTTCATCTCAAAGAACCCTCAGGTTTTGAAGGAATCTGATTAAGGTCCCTTCACCCCCATTCTCACCCACTCCACCCCATATGTATCTTGTATGAAATTTAATTGCCCAAAAAGCACAGCACATCCATGACCAGGTGTTCATCCAATGACAGAGGCTACACTGGGTCTGGGGCATAGAAGATGCTGGGGTAATAGCGGTGTCTCCTGGGAGGACACTGTAGCACCAACAGTCGTCTCTCCAGTAACATGAAGTGTGGGCCCCCTTCCATCCCCGCCCTGCTCAGGATCATCTCTCTCCTGGCACCAAGTGAGGCCAGAATGTGCCCTTTGAACTGCTGTGAGACCTCGGAGACTCCTATGACCCTGCTTCAGTATCTTAATATGGGCAGAGAGCACAATCATTGCTCTCCCCAGATCCCTAGGATCACCCTGGGTCCAGCGACTGTGAACCCTGTGTCCATGAATGTGGGCTACCCTGCAGGGACCCAGTATTGTTCTGATCATTGCTGTGGGCTGGAGAAACTTCTCAGAGAATGAGCTAGTGAGAAGCTTAAGGGCCTGGGAGTGAGGTCCGTGTAGCAGACCTGAACAGCAACCGGAGGAGGCCTGAAGCAAATGCTTTCGGGTCACCTCCTGAACAGGTGTAGGCATCCTCTTCTTGATAAGGAAACGTGTTCAAAAGAGGGGACAAACGACCAGGGGCAGCTCTGTCAAGGGCACTGAGGAAATGAACATGCAAATAGGAGTCTCCAGGCACTAAGATGGCCCCCAGAGCTTCCTGCAGTTGTTCACACACAGCCTTCATTTCTCTCCTCCCCAGAAGGCTAATCCCAATAGCCGTTTGTAGAATGGCTGTGTGAGACTTGAGTGGGAGTCATACAATATGCTTCAGTTCTACCAGACTTTAGAAAAAAAAAAAAAGAAAAAGAAAAAAAAAAAAGAACAAGACAAAAGGAAACAAGCAGAAGCCCCTCTCACAGGAAGAGCCAGCAGCCACGTTGTGGGGGTGCTCAGGTTGGTCCCTGCAGGGTCCCCCAGGAGGACAGGGAGCCTCCTACCAATAGCCAGCAGGGGAATATATGGACATGTGAAAGGTGCCCTGGTCTTTGGGCAACAGCAAACCCATCTGAAACCCAGCACACTCTCAAGAGATCCCAAACCAGGACTCCCCACCCCCACTCCAACAGAGCTGCATCTGATACACAATCCACAGAAACTGGGTGTGATAATAAATGTGTATCATTTTAATTGCTAGGTTTGGGAGCGATTTGTTTTGTGGCGGTAGACAATTAATACTTCTCCCCAGAACTGGGAGGAAATGACAGCCAGGCACACACCTAATAGTGCAGATGTCCAGAATGTATGAGGGGCCTCAGTACAGTAATCAAAATAAACAACCGGAGGAAATGAACTGGAGATTTGAACCAGCATCTCACAAAAGATACATGAATAGACAATGAACACACGCTTAGTGTCGTTAGTCATTTGAGAAATCCAAATTAAAACTATATTGAGATATATCTGCCTATTAGAATTGGACAAAATAATTTAAATCTGATAACACTAGGCTGACAAAGAAGTAGAGCCATCCGGAACTCTCATTTGCTGCAGGTGCAAATATAAAACAGTGAAGGCATTGGGAAGACAGTTTGGCAGCTTCCTGTAAATGCATGAATCTCACAAGCCAGCAAACCCACCCACAGGTACTCACTGGAGATGAATGAAAACCAATGCTCACACCAAGAGTTACGCATTTTATTACTAACATTTCCCACTGCTGGGAAAAACATCTGACACTGGCAGCCTGCAAAAGAAGGGTTTGAAAGTGCCATGCATCACAGCGGCCAAGGCATGGCATGGCGGGAGGTCGCCCCGTGTCTGTGGTCAGGAAGAAGAGCGAGCGGACCGCCACGCCATCCCTGCATTCAGTCCAGAGCCCCACCCCTCGAAGGGATGGGCTTAGTCAACAGGGAAAGGGGCCATGGGGATAATTATGAAATTGGCCCCCTACCTCAAATTGGCCATATACAAGGTCAGCTTAAAAACAAGGACTGAATGCTAAGATCCTTTGACTTAGAGGCAGATCTCTACAGCCTTGTCTTGGCCAAAGGCTGCCCAGGAAAATGTTGTAAGTATAAGGTGAAAAACAGAAGACACTCGAATTAGATCTCTTCAAAGTTAAAAACCCCTGACCCAGTTAGGTGTGGTGGCGCAGTCCTCAGATCTCAGCACCGGACTGCAAGTTAGAGACCAGCCTAGGAAACACAGTTAAGATCATTTGTAGCACAGAAAATGAAAGGCTGAAAATGTCCTTCAAACATTATCCATCAAAAACAAAGCAAAAATCTTGAAGAGAGAGGGGGTGGGTAGAGTGGGAGGAGGCTTAGTCATTTGAGAACTCCAAATTAAAGCTGTATTGAGTTATCTCTGTGCAGAATCCATAAAAAGGCCTCCTGACTCAGAAAGAAGGCAATTCAAAAATGGGCAAAGGGTCTAAATGACATGTCTCAATGGAAGACAGATGGCTGGCCAGCCAGTATGTACAGGAGAGACGGTCTCCATTGTCCCTGGAAATGCCAGTCGGCAGTAGGATGAGATAGACTATGACAACCACTGGTACAGCCATAGTCCTAGCGTGGCCAGCAATATCAAGTGCTGGCTCCCGGGGCCCTGGCTCCTGGGGCCCTTGGGAACTGCTGTGTGTGTTGGGGGGGGAGGTGCACAGGGTGGGGGGACGGACTCAGAGCGAGGTGCTGGTCCACAGTCATCCAGGCTTCCTGTGATTAAATGGCTATCCCATGGCCCAGCCATTCCAGCTCAGGTACATACTCAAGAGAAGTGAAAACTTATGTCCAGACAGAACCTTGTACACAAAAGCTTGTAGCAACGGTATTCCCAAGAGCTGAAAGCAGCCCGATTTCCCACCAGCAGGCAAGAGAATAAACAAAGAGGATCTCTCCAAGCTACAGCTCAGCCCCTCATGGACCATCAAAAGGGAGAGAGTGCTGGCTACCCGCCCCAACATTGTGAACCCCCCCGAAACACTATGCTTGAGTGAAGGAAACCAGAAACAGCTGGCCGTGAACCGTGTGTGATCCTGAGCCAGCAGAAGGACAGAGGACAAAGGCACAGAGATCACGGGTAGATTTGGAGGGGGGGGCGTTGGTTAGGGCTGAGGCTGGGGGATGGGGCTGAGATAGCTGAACATGATACGATTTTTTTCTTTTCCTTTCTTTTTTTTTTTTTTTTTTTGGAGGCAATGAAAATGTATTAAAGCTGACGGTAGTGATGGGTGCAAAGATCTGCAAATATATTAAAAACCATTGACTCATGCAAGTTCAAATGGGTAAGCCTTATAGTATGTAAATTATGTGTCAGCAGGACTATTCCACAAAGAGAAGGAGGGAGGGAGGGAGGGAGGGAAGAGAAAGAGGGGGTGGAGGGGCGGAGGGAGGAATGGGGGCTCTGAGGATGGATTGCTGGGGCAGTACCCCCAGCATGACAAGATTGCTGTGCTCCTGGGGGCGCTGCTGAGGTCCCAAACAAGGTCCACATCTTCCCGGCTTAAAATCCCATTTTCTTTTGAAAGTTTATTTTATTATACAGGGCTAAGGAAGGCCATCCTCGAGCAAGTATATAATGTACTTTGAGCCTATTCCTCCATGACTTCTGTCCTTTCTTTTGTCCTCCACTAGCCCCCTGGGTCTCGCTGTCTGGGGTCACACCCACTTCCATGACCTATGTACGTGGCTGTATCTGTCTATAAACTCTAGGATTCATGGATGAAAGGAAACATGAGATTTGTCTTTCTGGCACTGGCTTAACTTGTTTGACATGATCATTGCTGGCTGCATCTATTTTCCTGTAAATGACAGAACTTCATTCTCGAGTGTGTGCAGAGAACACATTTTCTTTGTGCTTCCTTCTGTTGCTGAGTGCCTGTGTTGGTTCCATAATTTAGATGTCATGAATTGGCTTACAGTGAACGGTCTACTTTTGAGATAGGGGATAGCTATTTTCTAGCCCACGCTGACCTTAAACTAGCCACTCTTCTGCCTCAATTTCCCCAGTGCTGGGATCATAGACTTGCACCTCCACACCAGGCTTAAAGCCCATCTCATGGTGGTATCTTAAAGGTCTTTGCTTCCTACATCTGGAAGATGCCCCAGAAACCAGACACTTTTGTTCTTTGGAGACTGAATTTGGACCAGCCATAGACAGAACAGTCCTCAGGTGGCCTCACAGGTAGGAGTCAAAAGAATAGAGAAGCCACCAGCGCTTTCTGCACCCAGCTGAGCCCCATTAACTGTTGAGGCTTTAGCCTGGGTTCTGCCTAGCTTTCTCCTGACTACTGACTTCCCAGGGGGCACAGCGGGCTCTGAGCTCTCAGGGGAGAACTAGGTCATCTGCTTGTTTTTCCTGCTTGACAAAGAAGGACAGGGCCAGCTGTGAGAGCTGAGGGCCAGACACAGCACAGGAGAAAGGACGTCTTCATCACTGCTCATGTCCTGCTGGGATGTTGAATAGGGGACCAGATTGCCTGGAGACAGGGTGTTCATGCTCAGAACAGTCCCCAGTAGGTCACCTGTTGTCAGGGAGAGTTCTCGGGCCTCATCCCAAACCCTTGGGTCAGAGAAGAGGAAAGAGGAGAGAGACCCTTGAGGGTCTGTTGACAGCCACTCCTTACCACCTGGGCCTCTCAGCTTGAGAGAGCCAGTGAGAGAAACCTTACAAAGAACAAAATAGAAACCCCAGCTCCAGAAATGGCCTCCATCACTTCTATCATATCCAGTGTGTTAGGGAGGCCGGGGTCTTCCAGGAGGGTCCTGACGCCTGGGTTGGGGCACAGGCTTTTAATTCTGAATATAAGTTTTAAATTCCTCTAAGAATTCCATTAGACAGAGTTGTTCAGAGACTTTGTTGTTTCAATGGATGAATGGATGGATGGATGGATGTGTATATAGGCTGCCAAAGGCTGGGTGGTCCATTTGGGCTGGGAGGGTGGTTCTATTTGTAAAGTGCCAGGCATGATAGTGTATAATCGTAACCTCAGTGCTGGGGAGGTGAGACAGGAGAGAGTGTTCAGGGCTTGCTGGCCATCAGTCTAAGCTTAACTGGTTTCTAGTTAAGCTTCAGTCTGAGACCCTGTTTCTGAAGATGGTACCCAAGGTTGTTCTCTGGCCTATAAAACACACACACACACACACACACACACAGACACACACACACACACAGACACAGACACACACACTCACTCACTCACTCACTCATACACATTCATACGCATGCATACATACACATATGCACACATACACACATGTACAAGAGGGGAAAATGAGAGAGGGAATCAGAGAAAGATAGACAGACAGGAGGGAAGGAAAGAGAGAAACATGTATAGAAAGAGAAAGGCCCTTGTCTTGTCCCCTGGAGAGCCAGCTCTCTCTGAAGTAATGGCCTTCATATGCTTGACATGTAACCCCTTTCCCCCCTCCCCTGGCCTTAGAGCTGCAACTCCCGGGAAGATGAGCTCAGACAAGCTTCTCTGCCCAGCCAAATGGAAGCGTGGGCCTCCATTCCCAATGTGTCAGTGTGCTGGCTCCGGAGCGGAACCGTGGCTGCTGGGGAGAGAGCTGTGAACAGATCATAGCATTCCAGCCGCCATCTCCAAGCCAACAAGTTTGAATTATGGGAGGAGTGAGGGGCCCGTGCAAGCTTGGAGGTCACCCACGAAGACATCTGAACATTTGTTTCCCAGCTCCAGCGCCTGTGTTCAGCTGCACAGTACACTTAATCCAACATGAAATACTGCATATTGAATCCCCTCCCTGGTGACAGCCTTCCTGGCTCACTGAGACACCTTCTCCCATTGCTCTGGGCACAACTGGCTGTGGGTTAGCGTAACCTCTCCTGTGTTAGTATTCTAGTCTGTGCTAGGATACTGGTGAGAGTGAAGCAGAGAGGCAGGCTGCAGACACATCCATGAGAGAGGGAGCTAATTGGCATGGGGAGGGCGGGCTGGGAGGGCGGGCGGGGAGGGAGGCTCCTCAGATTAGAGAGGCTGCTGAGGGCGAAGGCGCTGGGCGGCAGAAGGAGCCCCCAACTTCAGGCTATTAAGTTATTACGGCTGATTGCATTGGAGGGGCCTCGGCTGCAGGCCCCTCGCTGGCAGCACTCCTGTGATTTTTCTGGGAAAGGCTGGGAGGGAGGCTGAGATCATTAAGAGGCAGCCCCGCCCCCGCGCCCTCTCCACAGGGGCCAGAGGAGCCTCGTGAATTATTCTGCTGACATCCTGGTATGCCTATCTGCAGTCTTTTCCAGGCTCTAGCTGTCAGTGGACCCCCGCTCAGGGACTGACCTGGGGTACCTTACATATTGGTCCCATCTGTGAAGAAGATGGAGGCCGAGGTGAAGGTTGGAGGCTTTGAAAGGCTAGGAATCTCCACCCACCTCTAAATGAGTTCTGTCATTTTCCCTCAGTCAGCCCCTCTTTTGTCCCAGCCCTGATGGGAGCAGACTTCTGGTACAGCAGGAAAAGGGCTCTCCGTGTATGTATGTGTGCGGGGGTGGGTGGGGGCGGGGTGATGGTGCTGACTGCTGGCAGGAGAAGGCCCCAGAATTTCCAAGTGGTGTTTCATACATAGCAACACTGTCTTTATATAGGTTGTATGTTTATGTTAAGGGCTTTATGGATTTCTCACATTACAGATTTGGCTGCTACAACCTACCCAAAGTAAACAAGGTCTTAGTAACACAGGAATCATGGTTCTCACTTCACAGGCAGCTGGGACAGCCACACAGTCTTCAGAGACCCTGCTCCCTGCCAACCCCAGCCCCCGACCACCACATCACTTCATTCTTCTGTAGCCAGTGCAGGCAACTTCTATTTCACCATACAAAATGGCTGCTCTGAGTCCCTACCATTGCATCTGTATTCCAGCAGAGAGGGAGTAAAGGAACAAGAGGGCCCTTGTCACTTCTCTTTGTTCACATCGTGTTGCCCATCCCTCTGGCCCAAATCCACGGGTCACCCCATGTAGCTGCATGGGAAGCTGGGCCTTTATTTTGGGTGATCATATGTCTAGGTTTATCCTGCTAGTATAGAAGGGGAAATTAGAATATGAGGTAAGAAGTGAAGCTTCTACCCCTCCCTTTCCTAAGTATGTACTTGGCTGTGAGGATGAGTCCCCCAACACACACACACGTAACACACATACACACATATATACACATATATACACATGCACACATATACACATATACACACATATACACACATGCACACATACACACATGCACACATGCACACATATACACATATGCACGCATACACACAGCACACGCATACGCACATTTAAACACATGCACACATATACACACATGCACGCATACACACAGCACACGCATACACACATTTAAACACATGCACACATATATACACACACATGCACATATATACATAAACACACAAACTTATACATACACATACACAGACACACACACACACACCCTGTTTTTTCTTCTCTTAGCATTCAAGGATATATGCAAGTCTTCCTCCTCAGCTGACTTTGTTAATTAGTGCCAACTGGTCCACAGCTTCTGCAGCCTACTTCTGGATCTCAGCCGCATGGGTCCCCATTCCCTCTTCTGTGTGCCATACCCTCTCCAACACATCTCAGAATGGAAGAGCAAGCTCACTGTGGACTGAACCTCTGTCCAGCATCAGGTAGACAGACGTGGAAAACTACTCAACTGCCCTTGTAGCATAAAGCAACCTCAAAACATATGTAAATAAATACGCATGCTGGGTACATGTGCCAATAAAACTTTATTTAAAAAAGTAGGTGCAGGCCTGATGTAGCCAGCAGCATACTTTAAGAGTGTCTAGTGCTGAGTTGGAGAAGATCAAAAGCTGATGGCGGCCGTGTTATGGACAGGACAGGAAGAAGGTAGCAGGGTACTTAACACCCAGGCCTAAATAGCCGTGCTTTGGGACTGACTTGGTTCAGGCCTCAGGAAAAGGGCACAGAAAGGCTGTGACTAAACCACACAGGGATGCTTCCTGTCCATGTGGATGGGACCAGGGCGGATGCTGACCCAAGGTTGCATTTGAAATTGGGATTTAGTTTTATCTTTTGCTTTGCTAAGGGCATTTTTGACAAGAGTGGGCTGTGTGAAGCCCCGGATGGCCAGCAGGAGAGGAGAGGCAGCAGGAATTGCAGGGTAGTTTCCGCAGGGACCACTCTGGGGCCTAGCTCCCCTGTTGACTTCTCTCTGCTAAAAGTTCCTACACTGTGTTCCAAGGACTTGCTTTCCAGAGGGAGGGGCCTTCGCCAGGCTCAGGGAGAATGTAGAGTACTTGAAATTTCCATTCACACACTGCTAGCAAAACGCATTAGCCTTTAAGCAGAGATAATGGCTTCGTCTTCATATGACCTCATGGATTAACCCCTGACAGGCTCATTCGGAAGGACAGAGGCCTACAGTGCAGACCCCACGGGCACAGAAGACAACAGAGCATAGGAACTGGTAGAGTTCTCTCACTTGTCTGGCAGGGACTCACAAACAGGTAACAACCAGGACAGCGACCCTCATTTGGTAAAAGCCCAGACTGCCCCCAAGGGAGAAGTCCCTGCAGTCTTCTCTGCCCCTGTGGTAGTACAGCAAGGGTGAGGTGGTGGCCAGGCTGGGTCAGCACAGCTCTGCCACTTGGATCAATTGTGTCTTCTCTGAGATTGGAGGAAGACTCCTTCCTCCTTAAGGTTGCTGTGTGCATCAGTCTCACAGACTATGCCGGAGAGAATGGCACCGCCCACTCTCCTCCACATACTCAACAACTCCTTAGAATAGTTTTTCTCATGCAATGATGGATATGGAACCCAGGGTCTCGGGCAGGCCAGGCAACTTCTCTAGTGCTAAGTTGTGCTCCCAGACCACAGATTAGCATAATAAAGGCACTGAGAAGTCTAGTTCAAAAGGATTCTGTCTAACTTTGCTAAGCAACAACACACACACACACACACACACATACACACACATACACACATACATACCACATACCACACATAGACCATACACCACACATATACTTCATACATACCACACATACCACATACATACCACACACACACACACATACACACACATCATAGACATACCACACACATACAGCATACATATCACACATATGACATATACACAGCAAACATACACCACAGACATACCACATATATACCATATACATACATACCACATACCACCATATACATATCATACACATACCACATATATAACATACACATACCACAAGCACATATATACCACAGATACATACCATATACATATCACACAGCACAGACATAGTACACATACACTACCACATACATACCACACACATACATCCCACATAAACACCACATACCACATACATACCATATATATACTTCATACATACCATGCACAACCACATACACACCACAGAGATAAACACACACACCATATACCTACCACATACTCTATATACATACCACACACACATCACATATACACCATAGACATAACACACACACATACCATATACATACCACACACACTATATACATACCACATATACCATATACATACCACACACACCATATACCTTCCACAGACATACCATACATACACTACCACATACCTACCACAGATACACACACACACACACAAACACATCACACTACCACATATATGCCACAAACATGCCATGATACCACACACATACCACCACACATATGCACACACATACCACACAACACCACAAGCATAACCCCCCCCACACACACACACCTCTAACATTGTTTGGGGAATACCCATGGATCTCTGGCAGAAGGGCTGGCCCACGGAGTGCATTCCAAAATGGAGATCATGTTGGTGCCAGAAAAGCCATTCTGCTCTTCACCCACAGGCATCTCTTTCTCCAGCCAGATGTCACAGGAGACGGGCAGGAAGTGACCTTTTTGCTTTTGTCAGTGGCCTCTGCATGGCAGGGAAGACAGTGGTACCTGTGGGGTAAAGGATATAAAAGTTACCTGTGTGGTGTTCCTAGACATTAAACACCTGATTTCCAAAGACACTCTTTGAAAGTAATTACAGGACAATTAAAAAACCTTCCAAAAAGTATCAACATTGAAACATCGGGGAACAGCTTGAACGAGAGAGCTGGGAGGAGGGGGCAGCAGGGACAGCAGCAGGTGGGTGGTCCTGCTGTAGTTCCTTAGGTAACCAAGCTAAGGCAGGAGTCTGGCATCCCAAGTGCCTTCTTCACTCAGCCGACATCTGGAAGGAACATCCTGGGAGCCAAGCACTGGGAATCAGGGACCAGGATAAACATGACCTGGCCAACTCCCAGACAGCTGAGGGACAGGATGTCCCCCTACCACCCATAAGGAGGATTACAGCTGCCCAAAGCCATGCTCAGAAGCTGGCCCAAAGCCACAGAGTCTGCAGATGCAACCAGAGACTTCTGCTCATTCCCCCATCCATCCCGAGTTCTTCCCCCCGCACCAGTGTTCAGATAAGTTTTAGACACTACAGATCCTGTTAGGAACTTATGTCATGCGTGGGAGCTAATGGTGCGCTAGAGGGCAAGCCAAATGCTTGCATTGGCTGCTAAGACAGAGAAAAGGGCGGAGGAGGACAGAGGGGACGGTGGTAATGTGGTAACGTGGCAGCCTGGTAACATGGGTGGCCTCGTCGGTGACAGCAGTGTCCTTTCCCACCTTCCACCCCAGGGCTGACTGGTCTCACCAGTGGCAGCCAGATCTTTGCTAGTGAGCACCAAGCTGGTGGCCAGAGTCTGCACTCCTAGCTTTCTAAAGCTGGGCTCTAAGCTGCTCTATGCAAAGCCCCTTCCTCCCCAGCACCCCCACCATGCACGCACCTGGGCCTGACCCATCCAGCTCCTCAGAGAGCTGGAAGCCTGTTGGAACCGAGCACTTGACCAGTAAGCCACTGGTGCCAGATCTACTGACAGAGTCCATGAGAGCAGCAGGTATGTGATCCGAATGTCCGACCCAGGTGGGGCTTTGGGTGGCTCCAAACCTCTGTCTCCCCTCAAACCGCCCAGCTCCTTTCCCATGATCAGAGCCCCGGGAAATCCACTTGAGGCATTGCAGAATGGCGCACTTGACAGACTGAATTTGCATGAGTTCTCTGTCTATGAGTTCTCTGTCTGTAACAAACTTCTGGACATAGCATCTCGGAACAATACAGTCTTGCCCATTCACACTTGGTCTTTGCTGACAGGCTGGGAAATGATTGTCTTACGTCCCCAGAAGCCAAAAGTCCTAAAATGTGGTGTGGGAAGGTGACGGAGTGTAGTGTCACAGGCCTTGCCTCACAGTCCTACTCATAGCTGTACAGTTAGCAGAGCAGTAACTACCAATCTCTCTGTGTCTCTGTCTTTGTCTTTCTTTGTCTTTCTCTTTCTCTGTCTCTCTCTGTCTCTGTTTCTCTGTGTTTCTCTGTCTCTCTTTGTATCTCTGCCTCTCTCTGCCTCTCTCTGTGTCTGTCTGTCTCTCTCTCTCTTCCCTGTATCCCTTTCTGTCCCTTACATGCTTCTTCCTTTTCCTCATTAAGAGTCTGGTAACTACAGAGGGTCCATGACCATAATCCAAGCTCCTCCCTCCACTTCAGTGGCACCTGAATTCTTCATTTTATTTTATGTATATGAGTATTTTGGCTGCATGCATGTCTGTAAACCACCTGTTTGCCTACAGAAACCAGAGGAGGACTTCAAACCTGTTAGAACCAGAGCTACAGGCAACTATGAGCTGCCACAAGGGTGCTGGGAATCCAACCTGGTTCCTCTAGAAGCAGCCAGTGCTTTCAACCACTGAGCCATCTCTGCAGCCCCTTAAATCTTTGTTTCTAATGCACGTATAATGAATGTCCCCAGGGGGACAGTGTCCCACAGCTGACGCTGGCATCATTCATTCATCCCATACACACTTCCTGAAAGTCCACTGTTACCACTTGGGGCTGAGGACACATTCAAGAGATGCATTTTGGAAGGAACAGGAGAAGGAAGTGTGACAATCACCTCTGAAGAGGAATGTCCTGAGTGCCATGTCATGCCCTCTATGTGGGATGCTCAAATTGCTGGCTACCTTCATAGCTTGGACTCACCATCCTCCCGAGGACACCAAAGACAGTATCTGTGGGTGGGAGGAACACCTGTGGGATACAAGTGAATAAGGCAAGGTGCTCAGTCCTTCTTAAGGGCCACCCTTGGGTATCTGGGACTTAGTCTCTGACCTATAGCAGACCCAGACCCCGGAGGTCAAAGAGTGATCTGGAGCCCGAGTGTCTCACGTGAGCAAAGAGACTCCCAAAAGTTCAAATGAGATGCTGAGTGAGACTCTCCAGGGAGCCAGAGGGATGCTAGATGGCTGTCACCGCACAGGAAACACCAGGAAGGATGACACCTGCAAGAGATGCTTTAGGTACCAATCACTTTCCAGACCAAACTCAGGGTCATTCAAGGATGGTGACTCAGGCAGCTGGGCTGTCTCTACTACCCTCATCAAAGTTTAAAAACAGTTCCTCAAACGAACAAACAAAACCCCCAAGGTGCAGATAGTCCAAAGATATCACTGTTTATTAATGAAAATTGCCAGCCAGCATTTAGGTCCATTAAAGTGTTTGTTTTAAGGCAGACATTGTGGCTCATACCTTTAATCCAGCCCTGGGGAGGTTAAGGCAGGCAGCTTTCTGTGATGTGAGTTCGAGGCCAGCCTGTTCTACACAGTGAGTTCCAGGACAGCCAGAGGTTCATAGTGAGACCCTGTATCAAAACAACAAAGCCAAAAACGGTTTGCTTTAACGGTTAAAACAGCTTTTACGGGGAGCGCGCTCTTAGACACGGCGTCCTCACCTTCAAGAGTAATGAAGGAATGCCAACTGATGTTCTCAAAGATGAGAAATGGGGGGGCTATAGCTGTGTCCTTCAGAAATCTGAGAAAATGTGTGTGGGGGGGATTCCTAAGCATCCTGGGGATAATTAGCTGAACAAATGACTCCACACACGACGCAGGGTGCTCGGGCAGCGAAGAACTGGAGTAGGAGCGGAGGTGTGATGGACTGTCGGGGAGGGCAGACAGTGACAAGATGACGTTGGAGGGGCTCGTTTTCATTGCAAATGGATGGAAAGCTGGGATGGAAGGCAAAGGGGAGGGTGATGCCCAGGTAGACGTGGGCAGTAACAGAAGAGGGGCAGAGACGAGAAGCAGGTGGACCGTATTGATAGAAAATGGGTAACAAATAGATGACAGTTGACAGGTGACTGATGATAGAGATGGACTAGACAGGTAAAAGGGAGAGAGGGTGGATAATGATAAGTGGGCAGGCAGATGAGGGTGATAGACACTCGATGACGGAGAGATGATAGATAAATAGATAGATGGCAGATAATGGGGGTGAGTAGGGAGAAGCAGAGAAGTACACAGATGACAGATGATTGTCTTCCTCTGCTCTCTATGACTGTCATAAGCACCGGGACGGAAATCAGCCTAGGGGTTTATTTCACCTCTCAGGTACAGTCCCTCATCAGGAAAAGCCAAGGCAGGAC
Organism: Apodemus sylvaticus; assembly: GCF_947179515.1. NCBI lineage: Eukaryota > Metazoa > Chordata > Mammalia > Rodentia > Muridae > Apodemus > Apodemus sylvaticus. Next base: position 159,896,991 of record NC_067476.1, on the reverse strand, counting down.
CTAAAAGCACAGACTGCGGAGGACGTGGCTTCCCTGCCCACGCTCTGCGGATTGCTTAGTTCTCCTCCCTTTTACTTGCTTAGCTTCCCATTTTATTTGGAGATATAATGACATCATTTACCCTCCCTTCCCTTTCCTCTATCTAACCGCGCCATGCTCTCTTGCTCACTTCCAAATTCATGGCTTCCTTTGCTTTAATTGTTGGTGTTTCTGTGTGTGTGTGTGTGTGTGTGTGTGTGTGTGTGTGAAAGAGAGAGAGAGAGAGAGTGTATGAGAGTGTGTGTGTGAGAGAGAGTGTGTGACTGTATGTGTGTAAGTGTGTGTGTGAGAATGTGTATGACAATGTGTGCATGTCTGTGTGTGTAAGTGTGTAATGTGAGTGTGTGTGTGAGAGTATGTGTGTGTGAGAGTGTGTGTGTGTGAGAGAGTGTGTGTGTGTAAGTGTGTGTGAGAGAGTGTGTGAGTGTGTGTAAGTGTGAGTGTATGTGTGAGAGTGTGTGTGTGCAAGAGTATGTGTGTAAGTGTGTGTGGGAGAGAATATGTGTATGAGAGAGAATGTGTATGTGAGAGGGTGTGTGTGTGTGTGTGTGTGTGTGTGCCTGGGTGTGTCTGTCTGTATGTCTGTGTGTGTGGGTTCCTGAATACATAAATGCCACCTGCCCAGTCTACATGACATTACTTGCATATATACACTAGTTGGATGTTCTTCCCTGGGGAAGACTATTTCTCTTGGTCTCATGAACTTTCCCCGTTCCACAGTAGCATTTCTGTCTTAGTTACTTTTACTAATGCTATGATGCAATACCACGACCAAGGCAAGTTTTAGAGGGAAGGGTTTATTTGAGGTTTGCTGTTCAAGGGTTAGGAGTCCATCAGCATCACGGAAGGAAGCACAGGGTCCTTAGGCAGGTGCAGAAAAATCATCTGAGAGATCATATTTCAATCCACACATAAGAAACCAAGATGCTGCACTGGGGATTGTGACAGATTTATGGACCACTAAGCCCATATACAATGACATACCTCCTCCAACAAGGCCACACCTTCTAATTTTTCCCAAATAGTCACCAACTGAGGACCAAGCATTTAAATACCCGAAACTTATGTGGGACACCTCACTCAAGCCACAAAATTCTATCCTCTGGTACCCATGTTATCATGGCCACGTCACAGTACACAATGCATTCATACACCTCCAAAAAAAGTCTCCCATAGTCTTTCATAGTCTCTATACTGTTTAAAAGTCTAAAGTGTCTTCTGAGATTCAAAGTAATCTCTTAACTGTAACTCTATAAAATCAAAATCACATACTTAAAACATACAGTGGCACAGCATACATATTACCATTGCAAAGGGGATCAGTGGGGGCACAGCAAAGAAATACTGAACAAAGCAAGACAAACACCCAGAAGGGTGAGCGCCAAGCCCTTTAAGTTCATGTCCCATCCCATCAAACAGCTTCCCTTCTGGCTTGGCTGCCATCTTTCCTTTGGGCTGGTTCACTCCTGTGTACAGGCCTCCTCAGCAGGAATCCCACAGCTCTTGCACCTTCTATCCCTTGTGGTCTCAGGCTTCACTCTCACAGCCTCATTTGATGGCTTCTCAAGGCTGCTTGCCGCCTCAGGCCCTTCATACAGGGACTGCCTTGTCACACACAGACTGGCCTCATTGGCTTTCCTTAACTGTTGAGAAAAATCCTGCAACCCCCCCCCCTCACTTCATGCTTCTGAAGCCAGAACCACATGGGCCACACTGCCAAGTTCATCTGTTTCCTTGGGATAGAGCCTTGAATTACATTGTAATAACTTTTGTTAATTCTGTAGGTCTTTTACTTTTGCAATTTGGAAGCTTAGCTGGGTGGTGTCTTGCCCTGGGGACATCTTTCCCTTTATCCCAGTACAGATTTGGCTTTTTTTTTTCTGGTCTTGTTTGTCAGAGGAAGTTTTGCCCCCAGTGTTAAATTTCTTGGTGCTCTTTTTCTCCTCAAACTCTATATCTTGCATTTCTTTTAGATCTTTTTCATTAGAGACCTATATAAGAGTGATCACTAGTAATTCTTGCAACAGAGTCGATATTAATCTGTTTTGAAATCTCCTCTGCCAAAGAAATTAATCCATTACTTTCCAATTTAACCTCAGGCAAATTCTTAGGACAAGGACATAAGGTAGCTACATACTTTTCTACCAATAAATCACAATAAGTCTCTGCTCCTGTAAGGGAGTTGTGGTATAGATGTATCAGTTGGGGCTGGGCTCCACAACTCTGCAATTTCAGTCAGCATACTGCATTTCCAGTAATGATCTCCTCCTGTTGCAAACTTATTTATCTGGTGAGTACAATTATTTAAGTGATTGTGCTAGTTTAGTAAACCGGGGGTTGCCAGCTCTCTTCCAAGATCCATGGCTCACTGGCCCTGGGTAGTTGACCAAGTTTCCAGTATCAGGCATGATTTCTCTCTTGTTAAGTGGGTAAAAGTAAAGCTTGAAAGCTATTGGTGGATAACCAAGGTGTGCTTGCGACCTTTGAGCCCTTGGGGTTATTGTGGCATGCTGGCCATTGCTGGGCCTCATAGCTCAATAGGGCTATTGTCGCTTCTCTCATCTGGTGCCTTTCCATGCCATGAAAGCTTGTTCTCAGAGAAGAGGCAGCCATGTCAGATCCAGCTCAGGTCCTCTTGGTCCTGTGTCTGAAGTGCATAGTGCCTTTAGTAATAGGAATTTACTTTCAACCTTGGAGATGTGGTGGTTTGAATGAAAAATGGCCCACATGGAATCACAGGGAATGGCACTATTGGGAAGTAGGCTTTGTTGGAGTAGGTGTGGCCTTGTTGGAGCAGATGTGGCTTTGTTGGAGGAAGTATGTCACTGGGGGAGTGGGCTTTCAGGGTTTAAGTGCTCAAGCCAGGTCCAGTCTCTCTCTCTCTCTCTTCCTGATGCCTACTGACCCAGATGTAGAACTCTCAGCTATCTCTCTAGTACCATGGCTACCCATGTGCCGCCATACTTTCCACCACGATGATAATGAATGAAATTTCTGAAATGTAAGCCAGTCCCCAATTAAACATTTTCCTTTATAAGAGTGGCTGTGGTCATGGTGTCTCCTCACAGCAATAGAGACCAAAGGCAATGTAATGGCCTGTAATGTTTTGGGAAACTCTTAGACAACTCTGATAAACAACTCAAAAGAAGTCAACTTGCTTTCTTACTAAAACCCAGGGCCACAGGCCTAGGGGTAGTACTACCCACAGTAGACTGGACTTACCCACATCAATAACTACTCAATAAAATACCCTTGATGACTTTACAGAGGCTTTTCTGTTGGAAACAGTATCTTAATTTAGGTCCCCTTTCCCCAGATGACCCTAGGTTGTGTCAGTTGATGGAAAACAAACAAGCAACAAGCATAATGGACCTTTCTCAACTTGATACACACACTAAAATGTTCTCATGTTACTATCAACATCACAGTGTAAAACACATTACAACTTTCAAAAGGCCCAAGTCTTTAAAAGTTCAGTCCCTTTAAAACACTCAAAATCTCACTAAAAATTCAAAGTCCCTTAAGAGTGAGCTCTTGTAAAATGAAAAGTAAATTGTATACTTCCCATTTCAAAAGAGAAGAACACACCACTCCCAAGAACAATGTAGTCAGGTTTGTCACAGTGATGCTCCACAGTCCTTGTACTGGTTTCTGCCTCAGAAAATAAATGCTTTTTATTGTTGTGCCCAAAACAACTTGAGAAGAAAAAAGTTTATTTTACCTTCAGGTTACAGCCCATCATGAAGTTAGGGTGAGAACTCAAGGCAGGAACTGAGTAATGAATGCGTCTACTGGCTTGCTCCATATGGGTTGGTCAACTGTCTGTCTTTATCTAACTCAGGATCATCTACCTGTGGAGGTTCCACCACAGTGGTCTGGGTCCTCCCACATCAGTTGTTAATAAAATAAAAAACAAAACAAAAAACAAACAAAAACACCTTCACAGACTTGCCTACAGGTAGGCCAAACTGATAAATTATTTCTCAACTGAGGTTCCCTCTTCCCAGATGACTCTGGTTTGTGTAAAGGAAAAACAAACAATCAATCAAACAAACAAAAAACAAAAGACAAAAACTAAAAAAGCAATCTGCATAATGTGTGTGTCAGAGAGACAGAGAGGATTGGTAGATAACAGATAGATAGATAGATAGATAGATAGATAGATAGATAGATAATAAATAAAAATTATAGAGATAGATGACAGGTAGATAGGTGAGTAGATAGATAGCTAGATGATTGATAGACGATAGATAGGTATATGATAGATAAATGGAGGAAAGATGATTGATAGCAATCTAGCTGGATAATAGATGATACACTATTGATAGGTAGGTAATAAGATAGATTATGAACATATAAGTGACAATCAATTGCTGTGACTGATAGCTGACAGAATAATAGATAAATGACACATAGATAAGTGGATCAGACATATTGGAGATACAATAAGAGCCTAAGAAAGCCCCTGGTCTCACAAGACTCAAGTTCTGGTTGGAAGATTTCAGAGAGAAGAGGACGGCAGCGCACAGAGTGCTGGCTGACACACACTGGACCCCTTTCCAGAGAGCGGTCTGAGTTCTGGGATGGCCGTTCCCCTGTGCGGACAGGGAAGCCCACATGTCATGGCAGTATGGATGGTTGTGATTGTGGTCCATGGGTATGGGGCCTGATAACGAAGCCCACCGTCTTTTTATTCTTAACTTTTAAAATTATTTACGAATAAAATCAGTACGGACATTGCAGAGGTCAGAGGACAACTTTGTGGAGTCCGCCATCATGAACTCCGATCATTGCAGAGCATGCCCCTGTACCTGGTGAAGCACCTTGGTCTCTCTGACGTCAGTCCTCTTTTGGACAGTACTGATGGTTACTAAGGACTGTCAACCTCACAGGAATCACCTAGGATACACGGTCATATCTGTGCAGGAGTCTCTCGGTTGCATTAGTTGACATGGGAAGACCATGCCCAACGCTCTGGCAGACATCAGTTCCCTCTGCGTCCTGACAGTGCAGCTGTCCCACATTACCAGCTGTCCCCACTCATGCTGCCACGCCTTCACTACCATGATGGACAGTCCCCTCAAACTGTGACTCCAAATAAGCCCTTCCTCCCTTCAGTTGCTTTGTCAAGTGTTTCATCACAGCAACAGGAAGAGCAAGATGGGTTTCCGCTTTGCTGAGAGGAAGAAACAGCTTTGAGAATGGAGCTATCTGGCTTCCAACCTTCCTCTGTCTGCTCAGGGCCCACAATCTGCTCTGAGGACCTAGAGACTCAGTTAATGGCAGCTGGGGTAGCGTGTTCATGTGCGTGGTGAAGCTGAGAACATAGTGTGTTCCCCGTGTGGGGATCAAGGTGCCTTCCATTTGTGTTTTTGGGTAGCCAGTGCTTTATCGATGATGACAGAAAGCTCGGAAAGGGGTTTTGTCTCTGTGCTTCTGTTCCAGCCTCCATCTACTCCGAACATACAATGGACTGACTAGGAAGACCAGGAGTAGTGGAAGGGGGCACTCTCATGAGATCTCAAGCACACTCCAGACCTGGAGATGGACTGGGACATTTCCAGGGGCCATCAGCACCCTCACTCAGCATGTCCTTGCCTAGTGCTGGATACCTAGAGTTCCGATGGAGTAGGCCCTGGTTGTCTTTGACACGGACTGTGGGCTCATGGCTGTCTGAGAGAAGGAACTCTCAAATGCGTGTGGGTCCCGTGTGAATTTTAATTACACTTCTTATTTCCTCCCAGTGTAAGCTAGAGACACGGGTTCTTCTGGTACCTATCATCTGAAGAATGCTCTGTGTATCAGGATTGGAGGAGCGATCCTCCAGGTGAGGGAGGATAACACAATCTCTAGGCCAAGTAATAAGGGACCATGCTGCTTCCCATTTCCTGCTCTTGGAACTCCACTGTGCACACATAAAATCCAGGCTCTGACAAGTCTTGAAAAACAGCTGTTTTCCCAGTGTGGCTTAACCCAGTATGTCTCCACACCAGCCCCCTTCTATAGAACTCTACCTATTGAAGAAGGACTACTCCAGGCCACAGCATCCTGCCTGCCCTTCCCTGCTCTCATTGGCCTATGCTAATGCCGGCTGCTTGTTTTTGCAGGTTCCTTAAGGGCAGGACCAAAGAAGACCTCTTCCTCCTCAGAAGGTTCTCCAGGCTGGAGAGGTGAAGCGGGCCTCTCTGATCAGGGCGTGAATCAATTCTTCTTTCTGACTCTGAGTTAGGTCTAAAGCAGGCCTGGGGCAGGTAGGGAAAGAAGAGCAAAGCTCCCCTTGGAAATGGTAGGCACATGCATATTTCATAAAGTACAAACTTTCTGCACAGATGGAACACAAACCATTGACGTCAATACATCCACTACCCGTTCATTAGGGCCGAGGGCAGGCCAACACCAGCAACCACAGCCGAGCCCTGAGCAGGCTGAGAGACTCGGCCTCAGCCTTCCTACCGCCTGGGCTCAACCGACAGCTCATGGAGGTGAAGCCACAAAGGGCCTCAGGCCACTGCTGTCCCCCTCGTGGCTTGTCCCAAGGTGCCGTCCATCTGTGTGATTGACAGTTCCATCCCAGGAGCTCTAGTCACAGGGCTGACTGAGAAGTCGTCCCGCTCTGCCTTATCTTTGTAGACTGTTCAAACCTCTTCATTCCTGGGAGTCATTCTCACTTACGTGTCTCATACCTTCCCACCCCTCTACCCTACCCCTGATCCAATCCATGAGAGATCCACAGGTCTGTGAGACTGCCATGTCCCCTCACACAACTGTACTTCAGGGCATTCAGATCCCCATACTTCATGATACCAAGGATGACTCCCCTAACCCTTACTGTTCTGTCTCTGTTTCTCTCTGTGCCTCTGTCTCTGTCTCTGTCTTTCTCTCTGTTTCTGTCTCTCTGTCTTTCTGTCTCTCTCTGTGTCTCTGTCTCTCTCTTTCTCTCTCTCATTAAATTACATATATGCATGTGTCTCTGCATGTGAGTGCAGATGCCCAAGGAGGCCAGAAGCAGTGAGTCCCGCTGGAGCTGGAGTTACAGATCGTAGTTAGCCATCCAGTGTGGATGCTGGGACCTGAACCCCAGTCCTCTCCAAGAGCCATCCATGCCCTTAACCCCAGGGCTAGTCTCCCAAGCCACACCACACACCATTTTCTTCTTCTACTTTCTGTTTCTGACATTGTTTTCATTCACTTCTTTTCTCAAGTCCGGCCTGAAATGGGTTTCCCTTAACCCCTGGCACCATGCCGTTCATTCTGTACTGAAATCAAAGACAAACGCAGGGAGCTCTTAGAAAGTATGGAGAGACAGAGGGACAGACAGGACAGCCTCTGCTGGTGCATTGGCTTCTGGGTCGAGGCCAAGGGAGAGGAAGTGAAAACTGCCCTGATGACCTGCCTTGTGGGAGGGATGTGTTTAGAACCCTAACAGTGACAGGATTAAGTGCTTATAATACTGTGTTCGCCTCATGATCACATATATATATAAAACCTGAGTGTGTGCGAGTATGTGTGTGTGGGGTCTGGTCAGTGATTCAAATAGTCCTTGAGGATGTCACTCAGTTGGTGGAGTGTTTGCCTTGATAAAGGATGCATGCATAAACCTGGTAACATGATACCTGCCTAGGATCCCAGCAGGGAGGTGGAGGCAGAAAGGTCAGAGTTTAAGTCAATCTCATCTATGTAACATGTTTAAAGACAGCCTGGGATATAAGAAGAAAAGAAATCACATTTCTGCACTAGGTATTGCTGTTGTGTCTACCTTAACAGACAGGCAGGCTGAAGCCCAGAGAGCTCAGCCTTCTTATTTGAGGTCATACAGCCCAGAGCAGCTGGCTGTGTTTGTGCCTGCCGCCTACAAGGTGGCCACTCATCCCGCCTCTCCCCAGCTCAGCCTGACCACAGCTCTCCCTCCTCCTGGGCACCTTGTGACCCGCAGCCGACACATTTACAGTCCAGGGACTGGGAATGAAATGTTACACAGCTCCAGAGAGAGACCTGTGAGAGCAAACAGTCTCCAAAGCTGACCCTCACAGCTGCCATCGCTGTCGTCACCACTGCAGGGTTGAGTGCCCCGGGAAGGTGTGAGGAGGCCCAAAAGGTCGGTAAAGGAAGAAAAGGGAGCTTGAGCCAACACCTGCTGAAGCTTAGTGGGGTGACAGCAAGAAGGAGTGGGCTCCTGGGAGGGACCCTGGGCCGGATGCAAACAGGACAACCAGCTTTCTATGTCATGATGTCCAAGGTCTTCAGCTACTTTGGCACCCCAAGAGTTAAGCCCTGCCTGGCGGCTCCCCCTCCCCTCTCACTGAGGTAATGAGGGAAAGGTCAGCCAAAGCGATTGCTGGGAGCCCTACAGAGAAACTGCCCTATTGAGTTTTTTAAATTAAATCTATTTATAATTTATACCCTGCCTGCTTCCAAAAAGGATTTGAGGTAGTTTACGATAAACGACACATAAAATGGAAAGGCTGTGAAGTAGAAAGAAAAAAATCAAGAATTCTGTGTGGTGGGGAGGGGGAAGGCCTCCAAGTCCCAAGGCCTTGAATCCATACTTTGTCTACTAGGGTGAAAAAGAGCCACAGGACACCAAGTAGTTCTAGAAATCACAGGTGGTCAGCTGGCTGGCTTCAATGAGGCAGGACGCTGGCTATGGGCCAAGGCTCTCCTTGTCAATCTTGCTTCTCCACGGACCCCTCCCTCACCTGCCTTCACAGCCCAGTCCTCTCAGGCAGGGATGCCTGCTCAGAACTCAGGCCCCATTCCCCCTTTTACTACATTCATCTGTTTGTAGAGTGCAGACACACAGACACCTAAGCTCACTCTGTCTGCAGAGGTGAGTTCTATGCAGGGGGTGGCACGGGGAGGGGGGCTCTATTGGAACCTTTAATAACAAGACCTCTGAGTCAGGAGCTCTGCTGCTCATCATTATTACCACAGGGGCAGCGAGGAGGCACAGAGGACAGAACAGAGGAACAGCAGGAAGTCTGGCTTCTGTGATGTCACCAGAACCCCTGCATCTAGCCAAAGCATAATGAATCACTCTTCTTCCTGTTAAAGGGCTAATCACGACTCTCCTCGTAGCGTGTGTCTATTGACTTGGGTCCTGCTGCTAGATAGACACAGTCTGGTTGAATCCGGTTGAGTCATTCCTCCCACCCACCCTCCCACCTCTCTACATCCTCCTTCTGCTCTTTGAAAATCCTGTAGGCCATTATCGTCCATCCAGGCCTCTCAGAAGCAGCCCCATGAGAATCTGCACACCTTGCTCACCGTGGATATGCTTTCCTCTCTTAACCCATTGATAGGAAGGGCACGAGGGTGGTGCTGCTTGATGGGTTGACTCCACAGCACCACCCTCATGCCCTTCCTATCCATGCGTGTGCTCGGCGAGCCGGGGTGTGCCCGGTGAGTGAGCATGTGCAAATTCACAGCTATTTTTCTACCAGCATCATTAGAGCACTTATCTCTCCCACCCATGTTGTCTTACCTCCTTCTCCCCAAAAGAGGATCGGCTAGAAATCACATAACTAACAACAGTGTCTCGGGAAACAGTCATGACACTCTTCTAGAGCGCAGGTGACAAGCTGGTTGGCTGGAATGCTCCTCAGTTACAAGGAGCTACAAGGTTCAAGACCTCTCCTTACAAGGGAGAGGTCCAGAGAGTGCTGCAGTGAGTGAGGCCTGGTTCTTGCGGTAACACACATCTTCTGTCTTGTGCTCTCCTCTCCTGAGGCACACAGCTGTAATTCCAGCACTTGGACGGAAGTGGGAGGCTCAACTGTTCAAGGCCATCCTCTGCTACTTAAGGTCCTATGTCAAAAAACAAACACAACCAAAAGAAACTAGGTAACCTCTTTACATCTGATGATGTAACTCATGTGGTAGATGCTTACCAAGCATGCAGGAAGCTCTGGGTTCAACACCCAGCACTGAATAAGCCCAGAGTAGTGGCTCGCATTTGTAATCCCAGGACTAAAAGCAGAAACAGGAGGGTCAGGAGTTCAAGGCCAATCTTGGGGATACAGTGATATTTTAATGCTTTCTGGGATACATAACATCCCCTTTTAAGAAAAAAACTGGACCCTCCCCTCCCTCCAAAAATCAGAGCACCTTTCTTTATAAAACAGCCTCTGGGGATAGACGCATGGTCCTTTGTTTTCATGCACAGGGCCATCATAGGAGAGACTGCACGTGGCTTAGAGCAGGGGTAGAAGGCTGCTTCTGTGGCACAGGTGCAGGGATGCAGAATGGGGGAGGGGGTCTCTGGGTCATTGTATTCCCCTCTCCTTCCTTCTCCCCCACATCTCCTGAATTTGTTTCCTTCTTATTAGCTTCTTTCCAGAAGCTTCTTCTTCCTAGTCTCTCTCCTGTTGTGCCTTTAGCCAGTTTATTCTGAGTCTGTCAGCCTGTGGCTAAGAGGGAGCCAACCTGCTCCAGGCTACCCCCTGCAGAGGTGGCAAGCAGCAGCAGAGGCCTTTAGGGTCAAATTCAGTGAAATTCTCTGCATCGTTGAGTATCTCCAGGAGGCCACAGTGGATGCCAGAGTCTCCTGAGAATCTGGCAGGCCCCCAGGATGCTGAGCCTGCCCCCTGAAATGTGTGGAGTTGACCTCCAGTGGGGAGTCCTGACGTCAGCCCCTCCTAGAGCTGTCCTCCCTCTCCAGCCCTGTGCTCCAGAAACAAACTGCTCACTGATCACAATCCTCCCAAGCCCCACTCAAGCCGTGGGGGGTCGCAGCAACTCAGGTTGCACATTGCTGTTCCTGGAGACCCTTGACTAATAGCTGTGCCCCAAGCTGGAAGGCTCTGAAGTCAGGCTACACTGTTCAACTGGAATCGATGGGCAGTAGCTAGAGATTGGCTTCGGGAAATGAGCGTGACATCGGTTCTGAGGCACCTATTAGCCTAGCATGCCCTGCTGGCTGGCCGGCTTGCTCAAGGTGAAGCTAGCTCACCCAGGTTATAAGGCTTTTCTGTGCAGCCTGCGCCCTCCCGGCCTCTTCACCAGGGCCATTTAGCTGTCTAAATCAAGACATCTCAGTCAGCAGCGGCCGGCAGGTATTCATGCATCGGGCTGCCTTGCTTCCCTTGTAATCTAAATCTAATTTATTGGCCCAGGGACACAGAGAGCAGTCTGTGCACGTAGCTGATGTGCGGTGGAGAATATAATACACCGCGTTCCGTGTAATAAGGCTCTTTATAGAAGGCATTAACTAGGCTCTAGCTTAGAGCACCAATGAAGCTCTGAGTAGTTCTTGCCTGCGAAATTCTACATGGCTGACCCGGGTAACCTGCTGCCTTTGAGTCCTTAAACCAGCTTCACATCTGGGTGACTTAGATCAGGTGTGGTGAAGCTCCCTGAAGGCACCATTGGCTGGGTCATCTGTGATGGAATTGAGGTAAACAGCTGTCCTCTATGCACGTGACCAAACACAGCCCCTCCATCTTGCTCAGGACCACAACCAGGAGCTTCCAACGTGTAGGCATCATGGAGACCGACCGGTTGGCCAGGAACAGATGCTCAGTTTTTCTGAGGCTTCAGCTTCCAATGTCAGTCCTGTGGAAAGTGACAGTACCCTGAGGAGACTCGTGGAGCACATCGTCCATCCTGTGCCTAAATTCTCCCTTATGACCCAAGTCTGTCATTAATTCAGTCCCTTATCCACTCAACAAACACCAAATCTCCATCCCAGGATGTGCCTTTCCTCATTTCAGGGTGTCTTGTAATGCAGTGGTGTATTTGGTTCGATGGCAGACACAGAGGCCACAAATAAAGGCCCACACCAAATCCCACCACCACTAGAGTTTATAAATAAAGTGTCCTTGGACCACAACCATGTGGCTGCTGCAGGCCCGTAGCAGGAGAGTTATGAAGCCGTGACAAGCATCACAGCTCACAGAGCTCAGAGTATTTATGTCACTCTGTGTGCGCTCTGTGTGCCGTGGGGTCCACGGGGAGAGTCAGAGCTGGGTACAGTTGCTTTGGAGACAGTCAGAGCCAGATGGAAACCTCTTCCCCAATCTGACCAGCTCCCTGCCCTCTGGCAAGATCCTCAAGAGTAAATGGGAACAGGGTGATTAACTAGATAAACACAATGGGAAGTATTTACTACTGTGCCTGCAAACACAGTGTGCAGAAGGGAAGCCATACATCTCAGTAGTCTGAACAGGGGTGTGCTGAGCATTGGTCTGACCAGTATTTTAGAGGTAGAATTGTAGACAAAACAGGATCCCATATTTAGTTCAAAGTAGACTGTATCACCTGAGTGTCAGGGGAGAACAGGAAAATGAAGTAAAGAGATATACAGTGTACAGGATTCTGGTTTCTGGAATGTGTAGAGGCACCATCCACCCAACCCAACCTGCCTGAAAATCAGAGAGGACTTTTCAGATGTGACAGTTTTAACCTTCTTCAACTTGACATAATGTAGAACCACATAAGAATGAGGTCTAGATGAGGCTGGTTTATGAGCATGTCCCTGATTACATTAATTGAAGTGGGAGGATCTGCCCACTGTGGGCGTCACCATTCCTTAAGCAGTGTGCTTTGCACTTTGCCAAGGTAGAGAAACCAAGCTGAGTACAAGCTCAGATCCATCAACTCATTGTTCTCTCCTCTTGACTGTGGATGTGGTGCGAGTGCTGCTTCAGATTCCTGTTGCTTTCTGCTCCTTGCAATGATAGACTCTAAACTGGAATCATGAGCCAAATAAGCTCTGCTCTATCCTCAGTGCCTGGGGAGGAGCCAGGCTTCGGTCTAGGACCAGAGATCTTGAGTTCTTGCCTTTGTGAAATCCCATGGCAAGGACACCTGGCAGTGCCATTGGAACATGCCACATGTTGCTGTCCTTTTGTAAAGTAAGAAGGAAAGGATGAAGGCTCTGCAAAGGTGGCTACCACAAGGACTGTGAGCCAGAGTAGCACCCCCACCTTCTGAGGGTGTGTCAGTGCTTCTGACCTGATGGTACTCTGCATGGGGGCCGCTTTGCCCTGCTCTGGGGAGGACGAGTAAATAGCTGTGAGTTTGGGCACAGGAAAGGGGAAAGAGCCAGGAAGCAAATAAACTGTCAAGGGGACCCAGCAAATAACAGTAGTGGACACAGGGCATCTCGAGGGTGTTCTAGGCAGAGTTCACAGAGGCAAGTGAGCGCCATCCTCAGCTCCTTCATCCTCAGTTCTGGCCGACCAAGACCTCCAACCCTGACCCAGGGACCATGTCAGCCCTGATCTTGCCTTCAGATTGTTTTCTGTTGACTACACTGAGAAAAATTAAAATCAGGAGGGAGCTTGAGGAAACTGAAGCATATTTGTTGTTGGACCCATTGCTTCGGCAGACCACCTGGCAACAGCCACTTCGCAAAGGCAGGGTTGACTTTGCTCACAGTCTGTCATGACGGGGAAGGCACGGCGGCAGGATCCTAAGGCAGCTAGTCACCTTGTCACCTTGAGGCTGCTGTCACGCGTGGATCCTGGCACTCAGCTGCTTTCCCTATCTCCTTCCTTCCCAGGACTCCAGCGCCTGGAAGGAATGGTGTCATCTATCCCAGAGTGAGGTCCTCTCTCTTCAGTTAAACATAGCTGGAAGCATTCATTGTCTCAGATTCATCTGGAGGCGGGTTTCCATGACAACTCCTAATCTAGTCAAGCAGACAATGAAGATTAACCATCACAGGCAGGGAGATCTGGTTATGGGGGAGAGGGGGGCCTTCACCTCCAGGCATAAGCAATCAATTCTCGACACACCTCACTTTATATTTTCACGTACCTGCCTGGTCCCTGAAATAGATGCTGAAACACTGTGGCCTGAGATAGACGCATGCTGCAAGTGTGCAGACCCATACACAGCCTTACCTTTCTTGCTCTGGAATCCATGTGAGGCCCTGAACAGTTCCTGTGTCTTATGCTTCTAGGCTCTGAGTGTGCTGAGGGTGAGGTACCTGCAGCAGGCCCTGAGCCCCTGTTTGGTGGTTGCTTTCATCCCCGCAGCTGGTTCTGGCTCGGATTGTCTTCTGTAAGCCCATAGATAGGGTGGAGGAGTAGCCCCTGTAATCTGTCTCATCTCTCTGAGGGATCTAGCACAACCAGGCACACCTTTCTTTTTCTAATTATCTCCTGCTGACCCATGGTTTAAGTCATGGGAGAGACCCAGGGCCAAAACTTCTTTCCAATCTCTGGAAGGGAATCACATCCACCATTCATCATTTCACAAGGGCCACAGAAGCCATTGGAAGGCAAGGTGAATAAAACCTTTGCTTTGTGGTTTTTGTTAAACAGGAAGGAAAGATGCCTCTTGAGGTGGCCTTGCTAGGGACAACTGGTAGAGATACTTCTCTCCTTATATCCTGTAGTACTCAAGGACCAAACTCAGGTTATCAGGCTTGACAGCAAATGTGTTTACTCGCTGAACCATTTTATTGACCCCCCAAACAATCCTTACACCCTGAAGATGGTATGCGTGAAGTGGGGTGGTGGTGGTGGTGGTGGTGGTGGTGGTGGTGGTGGTGGTGTTAAAAGCAGATTTCACCCAACAGCCCCAGAATGCCCAGAGAGGCCCTGGTTTTAATACCCTCTCAGATCCAAGCTTTTCTTTTGATCAAAGTGTGACATTAGGAATCTCTTAGTGGTCTATGCACATTGCATTACCCCCACAGGGCTAAGGTGCAGGGGTGGGGGGTGGGGTAGGGATTAGCGGAGGAGGGGCAGGGGGGCGGGGATTAATGGGGGATAAGTTAACCTGACCTCTCCCAGCTGCTTGTACTGTTTTGTGGTAGAAACTAGTCTCCAGTCCTGACTTCAACCACACTGGCTATAATCACCCAGATCCCTAGGAGACCAGCTCACAAGCCATAAGACAGGCCCCCTGGCACTCCAGAGTTTTCATCAAGACCCCGCTCAACCTAGGAATGCTGATGAAAAGGCCCAGGCTGCCAGGCAATTAGGTTTGATGCTCTGTACCCGCCTGCAGGCCCCAAGAGCCATCTGTGAGTATTGTGTTCATGAGGCTCTTTGGATGGCCTTGGAGATACAGGCAGAGAAGGGCCAGCTAGGCGAAGAGGAAGATGGAACTCCAACATTAACAAAGACAAGAGAGCAGCTGCTGCAGTCTGCAAAGCAGGGTGGGATGAAGCATGAACTAAGAGGACAGACACGCGGAGGCACCACAGAAAGGACATTAACCACTCCAGCGCTGGCATGCACACCCTACCTATGGGCAAAGTCTTCACAGCACATGCCAAGTGCTGCCGGTGTGCTGGAGATAAGCAGACAGGCTCACACCATCAGCAGGCTCTGGTAGAAAGAATAGGAAGTCACGGTCCTGAATTCAGATGCCTCTGTGGTGACTTCAGATGCTGGTGGCCCAAGCTCTGTAGGGAGACTTACTCAGAGATGTAGATCCCTAACAGCAGGTTCCCATTAGAGACCCAAAGAAGGAATCCCCATACTGAGGAGATGGCTCAGTTAGTACATGTGTACGCAGGTGTGCAGGCAGACACGGAAAGAAGCAGCACATGCCCCCCCTTGCATGTGCATGTGGGCTCACACACACCCCACACACACACACCAGAATGACCACAGAAGGAAACACTGCCAATTATTATTCTCAATTACCCTCAGACTTGTGATCATTTAAATTCTACGTCCCAAACTGACCCATGGCAGCACCACACGATGCCCTCACTCTTTTCTTTTTCTGCTCTGTCCCTGCATCCTACAGTTTCCCAGTTTCATTTCAATCAAACTAACATAATTTTAATAGTAAACCCCTCACTCTCCAGCCTCTCCTGGTTTGGCTGTAACTTGTGTAAGTCACCTCTCCAACCCTGTGTCACCTCCCCGGCGACCTTCCCCAGGTGGACTCTTGAGATCACTTTCTTTCAAGAGAGCCTCTTTCTTTTCTTCTCTGGGATATTTCAACATTTCTGATGATTTTTGTCTCCTCTGTACTCCGTGTGCCAAGGATAGGCATGGGACATAGAAACCAATAAACATGGGTTGAGTAAGTAGACATGCATGATGGATAGATGCAGGAAGTGATGAGTGGTAAGATGAATAAACTGGAAGTGGAAGGATTGCAGGAGGTATAGATGGGTTGGAGGAAGGATAAAGGAACGGATGGATAGAAGAAAGGATGGGGAATGAATATGTGGGTAGATACATAGATAGAAATGTGTGGAAATTGATGAGTAAAAGGACTTTCGGTTTCCATCTCCACCGGGACCTGGAGTTGATCCTGTGCCATAGCACTTCATACCCAAATACCTACCAGAGAGAACTGGTATCCCAGGAGTGCAGACATGCCTGTGAGCACAGGTAAGACCACTTCTGCTAAAATTCCTGGCCCAGGGGACCTACCCAGAGCCATCAGGACACAGGAACCAAGTAACAGCCCAGCACAGGATCCTTCCAGTTTCCATCTGAACCTGGAAACTGTCCCTTTGCCACAGCTCTCCACACCCAAATTCCTCCTGGAGAGAATTGGTCTCTCAGGAATACTGACACACAGGCTTGCTGGACGGACAAGCCACAGTCAGAGGCGGCAAGAACAGCTAACATCACAGATAACCAGATGGCAAGAGGCAATGACAAGAACATAAGCAACAGAAACCAAGGCTACTTGGCATCATCAGAAACCAGTTCTCCCACCATAGCAAGCCCTGGATATCCCAACACACCAGAAAAGCAAGACTCTGATTTAAAATCTCAACTCAAGATGATGACAGAGGACTTTAAGAAGGACATAAATAACTCCCTTAAAGAAATACAGGAGAACACAGGTAAACAGCTAGAATCCCATAAAGAGGAAACACAAAAGCCCTTAAAGAAATACAAGAAAACACAACTAAACAAATGAAGGAATTGAACAAAACCATCTAGGACCTAAAAATGGAAATAGAAACAATAAAGAAATCACAAAGGGGAGAGGCAGTCTGGGAGCTCACAGCACAGCTTGCTCCTGTGGCACAGAGCTTAGGTTCCAGTCCTGAGGCCTCTGGCGGGAGCCCTCAGATCTCTCCACTTCCAGATCCAGATCAGCCTGGGTGGCAACACCACATCTCCAGGTCCTGCAAGAGGAAAGGGGGCTTCTGGGCGGCCAGCGGGGAGAAATCAGTGTGCTCAGGTGAATACAGCGGGCCCCAGTAGGAGCCTTCAAGTGCCTGCTTTGGAATCTGAACAGCCTGGGCCACAGCACTGGTCTCCAGGAAGTTCAGGAGACCTGGTGTGTACCCAGAAGCAGTCTGGGAGCTCACAGCACAGCTTGCTCCTGTGGCACAGAGCTTAGGTTCCAGTCCTGAGGCCTCTGGCAGAAGCCCTCAGACCTCTCCACTTCCGGATCCAGATCAGCCTGGGCGGCAAAACCACATCTCCAGGTCCTGCAAGAGGCAAGAGGGGCTTCCGGGCGGCCAGCGGGGAGAAGTCAGTGTGCTCCGGTGAATCCAGCAAGCCCCAGCGGGAGCCTTCAGGTGTCTGCTTCAGGGTCTGAACAGCCTGGGCAACAGCACCCTGTCTCCAGGCAGTGCAGGAGGTAAGCTGTGCACCAGAGGCCACCTGGGAAGGGGCAGCTTGCACTGGTGAGTCCAGCATTGGCAAGACCAACTAAGACCAGTGAGAACTAGATGGCAAAAGGCAAACGCAGGAATGTCACTAACAGAAATCAAGGCAATATGGCAACATCTGAACCCAATTCTCCTTTACCAGCATGTCCAGGATACCCCATCACACCAGTAAAACAAGATTTGGATTTAAAATCACTGGTCATGATGCTGGTACAGGAACACATGAAGGACATACTTAAAGAAATTGAGGAGAAAATGGATCAAAAGTTAGAAGCCCTTGCAAGGGAAACACAAAAATCATTGAAAGAAATCCAGGAGAATACAAAAGCCAATAATGAGGAAACGCAAAAAACACTTAAAGAAATACAGGAGAACTTTGGTCAACAGGCTGAGGTCATGAAAGAGGAAACACAAAAATCTCTTAAAGAATTACAGGAAAGCACAAACAAGCAAGTGAAGGAGCTAAGCAAAACCATCCAGGATCTAAAATCAGAAGTAGAAACAACTAAGAAAACTCAAAGGGAGACAACTTTGGAGATAGAAAGCCTTGGGAAGAAATCAGTGGACATAGATGCAAATATCAACAACAGTCTACAAGAGATAGAAGAAAGAATCTCAGATGCTGAAGATACCATGGACTCAAGAGTTAAAGAAAATGCAAAATGCAAAAAGCTTGTAACCCAAAATATCCAGGAAATCCATGACACAATGAGAAGACCAAACCGAAGGATTATAGGCATAGATGAGAGTAAAGATTTACAACTTAAAGGTCCAGCAAATATCTTCAATAAAATTATGGAAGAAAACTTCCCTAACCTAAAGAGAGAGATGCCCATGAATATACAAGAAGCCTACAGAACTCCAAACAGACTGGTCCAGAACAGAAATACTTCCTGTCACATAATAATCAAAACACCAAATGTACTAAACAAAGAAAGAATATTAAAGGCAGTAAGAGAAAAAGGCCAAGTAACATATAAAGGAAGACCTATCAGAATCACAGCAGACTTTTCACCTGAGACTATGAAGGCTAGAAGATCCTGGGCAGATCTCATGCAGACTCTAAGAGAACACAAATGCCAGCCAAAACTACTATATCCAGCAAAACTCTCAATCACCGTAGATGGAGAAACTAAGATATTCCATGACAAAACCAAGTTTACCCAATATCTATCCACAAACCCAGCCCTACAAAGGATAATAGGAGGAAAACACCAATACAAGGAGGGAAACTTTACCCTGGAAAAAGCAAGATAGTAACCTTTCATCAAACCCAAAAGAAGTTAACCAATTAAATTTTAAAAATATCATCAAAAATGACAGGAAGTAACAATCACTATTCCTTAATATCTCTTAACATCAGTGGACTCAATGCCCCAATAAAAAGACATAGACTAACTGACTGGATACATAAACAGGACCCTACATTTTGCTGCTTACAGGAAACACACCTTGGGGTCAAAGACAAACACTACCTTAGAGTAAAAGGCTGGAAGACAATTTTACAAGCAAATGGTCTCAAGAGACAAGCTGGAGTAGCCATTTTAATATCAGATAAAATTGACTTTCAAACCAAAGTCATCAAACGAGACTCTGAGGGACATTTCTTGCTGGTCAAAGGAAAAATACAACAAGAAGAACTCTCAATCCTGAACATCTATGCTCCAAATGCAAGGGCACCCTCTTTTGTAAAAGAAACTTTATTAAAACTCAAAGCACACATTGCACCTAACACAATAATTGTGGGTGACTTCAACACTGCACTTTCCTCAATGGACCGATCAGGAAAACAGAAACTAAACAGGGACACAATGAAACTAATTGAAGCTTTGGACCAATTAGTTTTAACAGATATATATAGAACATTCTATCCTAAAGCAAAAGCATATACCTTTTTCTCAGCACCTCATGGTACCTTCTCCAAAATCGACCATATAATTGGTCACAAGACAGACCTCAACAAATATAAGAAGATCGAACTAATCCCATGCCTCCTATCAGATCACTATGGAGTAAAAGTGATCTTCAATAGCAACAAAAACAACAGAAAACCCACATACACGTGGAAACTGAACAATATTCTACTCAATGATAACTTGGTCAAGGAAGAAATAAAGAAATTAAAGACTTTTTAGAACACAATGAAAATGAAAACACAACATACCCAAATCTATGGGACACAATGAAAGCAGTGCTAAGAGGAAAACTCATAGCCCTGAGTGCCTCCAAAAAGAAAATGGAGAGAGCATACATTACCAGCTTAATGACACACCTGAAAACCCTGGAACAAAAAGAAGCTATTTCACCCAGGAGGAGTAGAAGGCAGAAAATCATCAAATTCAGGGCTGAAATCAATCAAGTAGAAACAAAGAGAACCATACAAAGAATCAACAAAACCAGATACTGGGTCTTTGAGAAAATCAACAAGATAGATAAACCCTTAGCCAGACTGACCAAAGGGCACAGAGAAAGTATCCAAATTAACAAACTTAGAAATGAAAAGGGAGATATTACAACGGAAACTGAGGAAATCCAAAAAATCATCAGATCCTACTACAAGAGCCTGTACTCAACACAACTGGAGAATCTGGAGGAAATGGACAATTTCCTTGACAGATACCAAATACCAAAATTAAATCAGGACCAAATAGATCATCTAAACAGTCCCATAATGCCTAAAGAAAGAGAAGGAGTCATAGAAAGTCTTCCAACCAAAGAAAGCACAGGACCAGATGGTTTCAGTGCAGAATTCTATCAGACCTTCAAAGAAGAGTTAACACCAATACTCTTCAAACTATTCCACAAAATAGAAACAGAAGGAACACTACCCAATTCCTTCTATGAAGCCACAATTACGCTGATACCAAAACCACACAAAGATCCAACAAAGAAAGAGAACTTCAGACCAATTTCCCTTATGAACATCGATGCAAAAATACTCAATAAAATTCTTGCCAACGGAATCCAAGAACACATCAAAACGATCATCCCCATGATCAAGTAGGCTTTATCCCGGGAATGCAGGGTTGGTTCAATATATGGAAATCCATCAATGCAATCCACTACATAAAGAAACTCAAAGAAAAAAAACCACATGGTCATTGCATTGGATGCTGAAAAGGCATTTGACAAAATTCAGCATCCTTTCATGCTTAAAGTCTTGGAAAGAAGAGGAATTCAAGGCCCATACCTAAACATAGTTAAAGCAATATACAGCAAACTGGTAGCCAGCATCAAACTAAATGGAGAGAAACTTGAAGCAATCCCACTAAAATCAAGGACTAGACAGGGCTGCCCCCTTTCTCCTTATCTTTTCAATATTGTACTTGAGGTACTAGCTCAGGCAATTATACAACATAAGGAGGTCAAAGGGATACAAATTGGAAAGAAAGAAGTCAAACTATCATTATTTGCAGATGACATGATAGTCTACCTAAGTGACCCAAAAAACTCCACTAGAGAACTACTACAGCTGATAAACAACTTCAGCAAATTGGCAGGTAATAAAATCAACTCAAGCAAATCAGTGGCCTTCCTATACTCAAAGGATAAGCAGGCTGAGAAAGAAATTAGGGAAATGACCCCCTTCACAATAGCCACAAACAGTATAAAGTATCTTGGGGTGACTCTTACCAAACATGTGAAAGATCTGTATGACAAGAACTTCAAAACTCTGAAGAAGGAAATGGAAGAAGACCTCAAAAAATGGGAAAACCTCCCATGCTCATGGATCGGTAGAATCAATATAGTTAAAATGGCCATTTTGCCAAAAGCAATATACAGATTCAATGCAATACCCATCAAAATCCCAACTCAATTCTTCACAGAGTTAGAAAGAGCAGTTATCAAATTCATCTGGAATAACAAAAAACCCAGGATAGCAAAAAGTATTCTCAGCAACAAAAGAAAGTCTGAGGGAATCAGTATCCCTGACCTCAAGCAATACTACAGAGCAATAGTGTTAAAAACTTCATGGTATTGGTACAGTGACAGGCAGGAAGATCAATGGAACAGGATTGAAGATCCAGAAATGAACCCACACATCTATGGACACTTGATCCTTGACAAAGGGGCTGAAAACATCCAATGGAAAAAAGATAGCCTTTTCAACAAATGGTGCTGGTTCAACTGGAGGTCAGCATGCAGAAGAATGCGAATTGATCCATCCTTGTCTCCTTGTACTAAGCTCAAATCCAAATGGATCAAGGACCTCCACATAAAGCCAGACACTCTGAAGCTAATAGAAAAGAAACTGGGGAAGACCCTTGAGGACATCGGTACAGGGAGAAAGTTTCTGAACAGAACACCAATAGCGTATGCTCTAAGATCAAGAATTGACAAATGGGACCTCATAAAATTACAAAGTTTCTGTAAGGCAAAGGACACCATCAAAAGGACAAATTGGCAACCAACAAATTGGGAAAAGATCTTCACCAATCCTACATCAGATAGAGGGCTAATATCCAATGTATATAAAGAACTCAAGAAGTTAGACTCCAGAAAATCAAACAACCCTATTAAAAAATGGGGTACAGAGTTCAACAAAGAATTCTCACCTGAAGAACTTCAGATGACAGAGAAGCATTTTAAAAAATGCTCAACTTCATTAGTCATTGGGAAATGTAAATCAAAACAACCCTGAGATTTCACCTTATACCAGTCAGAATGGCTAAGATTAAAAATTCAGGAGACAGCAGGTGTTGGAGAGGGTTTGGAGAAAGAGGAACACTCCTCCACTGCTGGTGGGTTTGCAAATTGGTACAACCACTCTGGAAATCAATCTGGCGGTTCCTCTGAAAACTGGGCACCTCACTTCCAGAAGATCCTGCTATACCACTCCTGGGCATATACCCAGAGGATTCCCCACCATGTAATAAGGATACATGCTCTACTATGTTTATAGCAGCCCTATTTATAATTACCAGATGCTGGAAAGAACCCAGGTATCCCTCAACAGAAGAGTGGATGCAAAAAATGTGGTATATCTACACAATGGAGTACTATTCAGCCATTAGAAACAATGAATTCATGAAATTCTTAGGCAAATGGATGGAGCTAGACAACATCATACTAAGTGAGGTAACCCAGACTCAAAAGGTGAATCATGGTATACACTCACTAATAAGTGGATATTAACCTAGAAAAATGGAATACCCAAAATATAATCCACACATCAAATGAGGTACAAGAAGAAAGGAGGAGTTGCTCCTTGTTCTGGAAAGACTCAGTGAAGCAGTATAGGGCAAAACCAGAACGGGGAAGTGGGAATGGGTGGGTGGGAGGACAGGGGGAGATAAGGGGGCTTACGGGACTTTCAGAGAATGGGGGGCTAGAAAAGGGGAAATCATTTGAAATGTAAATAAATAATATATCGAATAAAAAAAAAGAAATCACAACGGGAAACAACAGTGGAGACAAAAAACCTAGGAAAGAGATCATAAGTCACAGATGCAAGCATCACCAACAGAATACAAGAGATAGAAGAGAGAATCTCAGGTACAGAAGAAACCATAGAAAAATCGACACAACAATCAAAGAAAATACAAAATGCAAAAAGTTCCTAACCCAAAACCCAGGAAATCTAGGGCAAACCTAAGGATAATAGGTATAGAAGAGAGAGAAGACTCCCAAGTTAAAGGGCCAGTAAATATCTTCAACAAAATTATAGAAGGAAAGTCCCCTAACCAAAAGAAAGAGATGCCCATCAACATATAAGAAGCCTTCAGACTCCAAATAGACTGTACCAGAAAAGAAATTCCTGCTGTCACATAATAGTCAAAACACCAAATTCCCAAAACTAAGAAAAGACTATAAAAGTAAGGGGAAAAGGTCAAGCAACATATAAAGGCAGACCTATCAGAATTAAGACAGACTTCTCACCAGAGACTATGAAAGCTAGAAAACCCTGGACAGACGTTATACAGACTCTAACAGAACACAATTGCCAGCCCAAGCTACTAAACCCAGCAAAACTCTCAATTACCATAGATGGAGAAACCAAGATACTCCATGAAAAAAAACAAACAATTTACACAATATCTTTCCACAAATCCAGCCCTAAAAAGGATAATAAATGGAAAATGCTAATACAGGAGGGAAACTACACCCTAGAAAAAGCCAGAAAACAATCTTTCAACAAGCCCAAAATAATATAGCCACACAAACATAAAAATAACATTAAAAAATGATAGGAAGCAACAATCACTATTACTTAATCTCTCTTAACATCAATGTACTTAATTCCCCAATAAAAAGACATAGAATAACAGACTCGATATGTAAACAGGACCCAGCATCTTGCTCTATACTGGAAACACATCTCAGTGTCAAAAACAGACACTACCTTAGAGTAAAGGGATGGAAAAAAATTTCCAAGCAAACAGTACCAAGAAAAAAAGCTGGAGTAGACATTCTAATATCGAATAAAATGGGTCACACAAAAGTTATCACTAAGGATAAGGAAGGACACTTCATACTCATTGAAGGAAAAATCTACCAAGAAGAACTCTCAATTTTGAACATCTATGATCCAAATTCTAGGCCGCCCACATTCATAAAAGAAACTTTACTAAAGCTCTAAGCACACATTGCACTTCACACAATAATAGTGGAAGACTTCAACACCCCACTCTCATCAATGGACAGATCATGGAAACACAAACTAAACAGAGACACATTGAAACTAACAGAATTACAGACCAAATAGATTTAGCAGATATCTATAAAATGTTACATCCTAAAACAAAAGGATATACCTTCTTCTCAGTACCTCATGGTACCTTCTCCAAAACTGAACACATAATTGGTCACAAAACAGGCCTCAACAGATACAAGCAGATTGAAATAATTTCAAGCACCCTACCAGATCACCACAGACTAAGGCTGATCTTCAATAGCAACAAAACAACAGAAAGCCCACATACACATGGAAACAGAACAACATTCTACTCAGTGATAACTTGGTCAAGGGAAAAAAAAAACAAAGAAAGAAATTGAAGACATATTAGAATTTAATAAAAATCAAGCCATATCATACCAAATATTATAGGGCACAATGAAAGCAGTGCTAAGAGGAAAACTCATAACTCCCTTTTGGAGAACCTCGGAAAAGAAACTGGAGAGAGTACACTAGCAGCTGAACAGCATACCTGAAAGCTCTAGAACAGAAAGAAGCAAATACACCAAAGCGGAGTATACAGCAGGAAATAATCAACTTTGGAGCTGAAATCAACCAAGTTGAAACAAAAAGAACTATACAAAGAATCAACAAAACCAGGAACTGGTTCTTTGAGAAAATCAACAAGATAGATAAACCTTTAGCCAGACTAACCAGAGAGCACAGAGACAATACCCAAATTAACAAAATCAGAAATGAAAAGGGATATATAATAACGGAAACTGTGGAAATTCAAAAAATCATCATATCCTACTACAAAAGCCTTTTCTCAACACAACTGGAAAATCTGGATGAAATGGACAATTTTCTAGGCAGATACCAAATACCAAAGTTAAATCAGGATCAGATAAACCATCTAAACAGTCCTATAGCCTCTAAAGAAATAGAAGCAGTCATTAAAGGTCTCCTAACCAAAAAAAAAGCCCGGGCCCAGATGGGTTTAGTGCAGAATTCTATGAGACTTTCAAAGAAGACCTAATACCAATAGTCTTCAAACTATTCTGCAAAATAGAAACAGAAGGAACACTACCCAATTCATTCTATGAAGCCAAAGTTATGCTGCATATTCTCCCTTGGAAATGGAAAGGTTTCTGTCTAATCAGGAACTTGTCAAAATTTCCTTTCATAGAGGACTTCATAAGAGATTTTTTCCCCTACTTCTATCTTGTTTAATGTTCCAAAGAGATTTTAAAAACTGGTTGAGTGCATATTACTTTTAGCTTCAGAAGATAATCATGCATATTTAAGAGACATTTAAGTATTATAAATTATTTTGATGGCTTAAAAATGTCAATACTGAGGATTTTTTTGAAAAGCACGTTCTTTTATTGAAAAAAGAAGTAAAAAAATTATGATAAACTTGAAGATTTACATGGAAAATATTTCTAATAAAATATAAGAGATATATGGGAAACACATTAAAATTGACAATTTTCATGGAAAATTAAAGAGTAGAGTGGTAGACATAAAAAAATTGCTAAATTAATTGAAAATGGAAGTAGAAACATTTTATGATAGAACTGAAGATTTACATGGAAAACCTCTCTGATAAAATTGTAGAAAAATGTAGAGAAACATGTTAAAATTGAAGATTATCATGGAAAATTTTCTATAGATATAATAATGGTAGGCATAAAAGTATTCCTATGTTTATTGAAAGTGGAATTATAAACATTTTCTGATAAAGTTGAAGATTTATATGGAAAATATTTCTGATAAAATTGAAGAAATATATAGAAAAACATGTTAAAATTGAAGATTATCATGGAAAATTGTACAGATAAAATGATAGGCATAAAATATTTCTAAGTTGATTGAAAGTGGAATTATAAACATTTTCAGGTAAAATTGAAGATTTATATGAAAAGTATTTCTGATAAAATTCAAGAAATATATAGAAAAACACATTAAAATGGACTATTTCAGGGAAAATTATACAGATAAAATGGTAGACATAAAAAACCTTTCTGAATTAATTGAAGGTAGAATTAAAAACATTTTGTGATAAAATCAGGGATTTGCATGGAAAACATTTCTGATAAAATAGAAAAAATATATAGAAAAACATGTTAAAATTGAAGATTATCATGAAAAATAATGCAGATAAAATGGTAGACATAAAAAACATTACTAAATTAATTGAAAGATGAATTACAAACATTTTCTGATAAAACTGATATTTGCAAATGTTTCTCTTAGGCTTTTTATTGGGGAGTTGAGTTCATTGATGTTAAGAGATATTAAGGAATAGTGATTGTTACTTCCTGTTATGTTTTAAATTATTTTTATGTTTGTGTGGTTATCTTCTTTTGGATTTGTTGGAAGAAGATCACTTTCTTGCTTTTTCTAGGGTGTAGTTTCCCTCCTTGTGTTGGCGTTTTCTATCTATTATCCTTTGTAAGGCTGGATTTGGGGGAGGATATTGTGGAAATTTGGCTTTATCATGGAATATCTTGGTTTCTGCATCTATGGTGATTGAGAATAATATTTTGCTGCATATAATAGTCTTGGCTGGCATTTGTGTTCTCTTAGGGTCTGTACGACATCTGCTCAGGATCTTCTAGCTTTCATAGTCTCTGGTGAGAAGTCTGGCATAATTCTGATAGGTCTGCCCTTATATGTTCCTTGACCTTTTTCCCTTACTGTTTTTAATATTCTTTCTTTGATTCGTGCATTTGGTGTTTTGATTATTATGTGCCGGGAGGATTTTCTGGTCTGGTCCAGTCTATTTGGAGTTCTGTAGGCTTCTTGTATGTTCATAGGCATCTCTTTCTTTAAGTTAGGGAAGTTTTCTTCTATAATTTTGTTGAAGATATTTACTGGCCCTTTAAGTTTTAAATCTTTGCTCTCTTCTATATCTATTATCCTTAGGTTTGGTCTTCTCATTGTGTTCTGGATTTCCTGGATGTTTTGGGTTACCAGCTTTATGCATTTTGCATTTTTTTGATTGTTGAGTCAATGTTTTCTATGGTATCTTTCTTCTATCTCTTGTATTCTGTTGTTGATGCTTGCATCTATGACTCCTGAATTCTTTCTACGGTTATCTATCTTCAGAGATGTCTTCCTTTGTGATTTCTTTCTTGTTTCTACTTTTATTTTTAGACCCTGGATGGTTTTGTTCAGTTCCTTCACTAGACTGTTTGTGCTTTCCTGTAATTCTTTAAGGGATTTTTGTGTTTCCTCTTTAAGGGCTTCTGCCTGTTGACCCATGTTCTCCTGTATTTCTTTAAGGGAGTTATTTAAGTCCTTCTTGAAACTCTCAATCAGCATCATGAGATATGATTTTAAATCCAACTCTTGCTTTTCCATTGTGTTGGGGTATCTGGGACTTGCTGTGGTAGGAGAACTGGTTCTGATGTTGCCAAGTAGCCTTGGTTTCTGTTGGTAGAGTTCTTGTACTTGCCTTTCACCATCTGGTTGTCTCTGGTGTTAGTTGGTCTTGCTGTCTCCGGCCTGAACTTGTCCCTCCTGTGGGCCTGTAAGCCTGTATCTATACCCCTGGGAGACCAACTCTCTTCTGGCAGAGTCTGTGCACTTCTGTGCTGGCTCCCTGGTACAAATGGCAGCGGGAAGACTTCCATCCCAGCTGCTCCACTGAGCTTATGCCCCGTGTGCTCCTAGCTGTTCCCTTCCAGAGAGAAGGTGGAGATCTCATCTCTGAGCTCAGAAGTGAAAGTGATGCTGGGAGATCACTCTCTCCTGGTGGGCTATGCACAGAAGGCTGTGAAGCTGCCCAGCTCCCTGGTGCCAATACTTAGTTTAATATTTTAAAATAAATTGTATTAGTTTAATAATAATAACAAAGGAGGGATGAGCAAAAAGATGGGAGACTCGGGGTATAGAGTACAGGCTACAGGAGGAATGTATAGACATTCAAGAAATCAGTTAGCATGCTGTCAGTCCTGTCTGCATGGGCAGAGTTGAAGATGGTTTGAACCGGATGATTTCCTGAGCTATTTGAGAGGTAGGTCCAACAGGCTCCCATATGCTGGGAAAAGGAGAAACACGGCCTGCACACATTGTTCATGCTCTGGCCCAATCCTTCATTCCCTGAGCATCTTGCCTGCTGAGCAAAATCTGTTTCTTGAAGTAACTGCATGTTGTCATGAGGGAGATCTAAGCAGGAGCAGAAGAGCAGATTCAGGCAGTTGAAGAAGCTCAACATGGCTTCAAAAAGAAGCAGGAGGTTATGGATGTTTCTCAGGCATGTGCCCACAATGGTGCCAGCACCTGTGGTAGTTGGCAGTGCTGCTTAATATCCTCACAATGTAAAGGCCAGGCTCAGGACACATAATGTGAAGCAAACAAAGAAACAAGAAACAGAGACATATTTGTAACTACAATTAGAAGGGGAAAAGACCAACAGGATATCCCGAACCCTGGAAGCACAGCACGTGTAGGTTGTTTAGGGATCATGTGGGTTAAAGGGAACTACGGGTCACTCCATTTTTGACATCTAGCACCAGAAGAGAGAATTCACCTCATATTGCTAATGTGGAAAAAGACGAAATCCTGATGTTTAAAGCAAGATTTCTATCAAATACTGATTGCTTTCACATCATCGTGAAGTGGCTTGTGTGTAGCCACTTCACTACACTTGTGTGTAACCACAATGTACATCCATTGTTGGAATCTGAATTGGACATGCTTAAGACTTCAGTGTAAACAAACTAGTTGGCTGTCCCAATAAAATTTTATTGATAAAGGCGGACAAATGCCAAGTGGTACTCTACGGGGAGAAAGGAAGAGTTTTATTGTTCTTGTAATTAATTTATTATTTCTGTCTTTGTTGCTGCTGGAGCTGGCTATAAGAACCTTGTTGTTGCTGCTGTTGATTTATAACGCACTAAGTCTACTTGGTACTGCTATATTTGTTTCACTTGAGGCTGCACTAGAGGATGGGAAACCCACCAGAGACCCAAAAGATTACTCTCTGGGCCTTTAAACCAGGTTCAGTCCTGAAATCACCTCCTGTGGAGCAGGCCTTAAGTCCAGTCTGAGATTGGTCAGTTACCCCACAGTGCTCACCGCTATCCCTGCCTTGTGGGCACATCTTGCATAGCAGGTCTCTATTGTAGCACACAGGAATTCTCAGTGCTCATGAGAAAAGTCTGACCTCAGTTTCTTCAAAACATGGATTGTTCTGGGAATGTGTTTTTCTGCCCCTCCCAGGTGTGGTAGATAGAAACTGGTTGCTTCAATTTACACATTGATACCTGCTTTTGTTATTCAGAATGTTTACAGCCAGAACCTAGGTGACTTTGGCTCAGGTGACCTTTCTTAACTCTCAGAGTACAAGTTGTCTGTCTGATGCTCTAAATAGAAGTTGCCTGTTCCATGAGACTTTATTCTGCCTCATTCATAGACTACATTCTGCCAGGTCCCGCTGCCTCTCATGTGGTGACAGGTAATGCACCTCCTGGAACCAACCAGAGATGGCTGTGAAGCATCATGCAAGTGCTGGGAACCCAACCCAGGTCCTCTGAAAGTAAAAAGTAAAATAAAACAACAACAACAAAACCCAAACATCCAGTGACTTTAACCACTAAGCCATTTCTCCAGCCCTGTGAACTTTCTTTGTCTTACAGACGAAGTGTGAGGTGTCTGCAGGGTTTTATCATGTAATTAAGTAGATGGCAAAGGGCAGCGGAGTAGCCTGTCTTGTTCCGCCAACCTCTGCGATCTTCCTGACCCAGAAAGTGTCCCTTCTACTGGGACTATCATTTAATAACTGGAGTCGACTGCAAATGATATTGTCCACCCCTCTGGGGTAATTCCGCTTGGACTCCTTTTATTTTTTTTTCCTAAGTTGTAATTTTGAAGTTATCATGGTAAATACAGAGCTTCTCTAGGGCTTTTGTTACAGCTCTAGCTTTGGCTAACTCTCCCACTGCCCCCGACCTCCCTCTCCCCTCATCTGTCACTTAACCCTTGATATTCTCCCTTCTTTCCACTCACTGCTCTACTGACCCTCTGACTATTGGTGCTTTGGGCTCTTTTGTGAGGTCTCCAAATGGCCCTTCGAGCCCCTGCTTTTGGCTCCCATCCACTACAACTGCCTCCAGATCCCCACACCCTCTCTGCTTAAGCCTTTCAGCCTCTCTTATTTTCAACCCTCTCTGCTTTGATTCTATACATAATTTACTCTCCCCTCCCTCCTTTACAAACTCTTCCTCTGCCTCGAGGGTCCCCGTCTAAGTTCTGGCTTCCACTCGAGGCTCAAGTGAAATCCATAAGATCTGAAGCTGTGATCTGCATGCGATAATCAGAATTTTTTGGCTTCTGGGAATAACTTTCTGACCTCACACCGTTGCTTTAGCCCAGGCTGGAACTCCTGGTTCTTCTGCCTATACGTCTCTATATTCTGGGATGGCAGAAATAGGTAGTCTTGGAAACACCAAGTATCAAATTTAAACATTCTTGAGTTTTGATATATAGGGAAGACAGTGAGTGGGAACCTGAAAAGGGTGTGAGGCCCTCAAAGGAACTTCACCCAAATGAGATGCGTCCAGTAAGATCCTTCATAACACCGTGAAAGAAAACTCTTGCCCACCAGACCAAACACCTGACTAGACCCTGCAACCGGCTAACCAACACTGGCTCCACAGCACTGCAGCCTAGTTCAGAGTCAAGCATTAACCATTCAGGACTGTCCCTATTTGCTAGGCCAGAACTGCAGGGTGAACTGTATCTGCAAGGATAGTTTCCAAATAAAAGACCTTGTGAGCTACATTTGATGGACAACTCCATTGTAGGAGGTATCCCTGCTGTTCCAGAAGCACACTCACCAGTGGGGTCTTTCTAGTCTGGTCAGGACCCATTACAGCTTCTGTATGCTCCAGTGTTTTCAGTGAAGAGACTGGCACAAACTCTCTGATAGTCATAGCTACAGAATGCTAAGACGGGCTTTCTGACTAAATAACAATCTTTCCAATACCCTTTGCATGTGTGTGTGTGTGTGTCTGTGTGCATTCATGCATGCATACAGGTGTGTGTCTCTGCACATGTTCTTGTGTGCTCCAGCAGACTCATGGAGGTCACCGGATACCTCCCTGAACTCAGTTCTTCTTTTCCACTCATATATAGGTTCCATAAGCCAAACTTACATCTCCAGGTTTGTGCATTTTGGCAAGAGCCTTTACCCACTGAGCCATCTCATTAATCCTCAAGGATGTTTGTAAAGATATGTGATGTATCAGGACACACCAGCACTGGAGAACACAGGACCATTTTCAGGAGGGAAGAGCTGGGAGGTGGATAGGCCACTCCATGACTGGATGTCCGCCCTAATTCCACAGAGCTGGTAGCTTCCAAAGTCATCACAGGAAAGGAAGCAGGAAGGAATGCGGGTTGGGAGGAATCATAGAAAAATGCCAGGTTTTTTTTTCTGCCCTGTCGGCACATTTATAACAAAATTATAACTGTATAATGTTATGGTATTATTTAACTGACGTGTATACTTTGGAATGTTTATAGCCACCATAAATCAAGAGGCTGCCAAACCAGGGCAGTGGCCACAGGTAGACATTCCAAGGAAAACGTATAAAATAAATAACACAATCACATAGCACTGACATTCCAGCCCCGGCCAGCCGGAGATCGGAAAATGAAGCAGCCCTTGTCCAAATGCAGGCACCCCCAAAATGAGTTTTCTGGGAATTGAGGTGGCTGCGGCCTCCTCGCAAGCAAGCTCTCAGTGAAGATGCCAAGTGAGGGTGGTTATTAAACCAGTAAGAACAAAATGGCTGACCCCCAAGAACACCTGGCTCTGCAGGGCGCCTCTGCTGCGTGCCCAAGGACAACCCGCAGTGGCAGGCTGAATTTTAATCTGTGGTTTCCCCATGCTGGAAGCTGGATCGTGATGGTATTTATTTCCCTATTTATGACTTCTGCCCAATTTACATTATCTAAAGAAAAGGATTTGTACTCTCTAAGGCATAAAATCCTATGGATTTACAAACTGTTCGATGCCTGCCCTCAGTAATTTTTTTTCGGGGCTTAAACTACTTTTATATCTTGACCAGTGGCTTGTAAAATGCACATCAAAATGAGTTCTGGCTAGATAAGGATCTGGCCATTAAAACTCTGTGGGCTCTTGGTCTGAAGGCAGCAGCCGTGCAATCCTCGGGACACCGACGCTTCTCTTAATCCCTGAGCTCTCAAGCCTAACCACTCAGTGGGTAAGGGGAGCCCAGAAACTGGGGAGGGGGGGTTGTATGATTTAAGTGTTTGCAAAACACCTTAGAGCCCCTCTGCCAGCCTTTGGGCCTTCAAGGCAATATATATATATTGCATATATACATATACTATATATATATATATAATATGTGTGTATATATGTGTGTGTGTATATATATATGTATATATATAGCTTAGGTGGTAAGAAGAAAACTAAAACTTAAAAATTAACAAATAGGATTAATCACAGCCCAGAGAACAGCAGGCTGTTTCTCCTCTTCTTGGACAGGCCCTGTGATTTAACACACTGGAAGAAAATGCCCATGTTGTTTCTCCTGGTGCCAGAGAGGATATGGTCTAGGGGAGCTTCTACTCATTCCACTTTCGTTGAGTTCAATTTTTCTTTGTTTAACAACTCAGGAATGTGGACGGGATTTAGGATTTTCCAGATGTGAGGGTCTGGTAGGGTGGGAAGCTGGTGGTGCTGGCCTACTTCCATTGGAGAGGCCCAGGCAGGAAGATTCCAATTTCAAGGCCTGCCTGGACTACAGTGTGATTAGGAACAGCCTAGCCACTTAGCCTGGGCCCTATCTCAACATCAAAAGCAACAGATCACTGGCAGAGTGAGAAACCTTGCATTCCAGCCCTAGTAACAAATGGAAGTTAGGGGGCAGGAGGGAAAGGGGACGAGAAAAGAAAAGTAGGAGGCAGTGAATTTCCGACTGCTGCCTTGAGGCTCTGAAAATGGCTTTAAATTTTTAAAATAAGACAGAGCTCCTAAACCCGCAGCAAGGAACACAAAGAGCTATTGAGAACGGGACCCTGGGCACCTTTCAGTCTTTTATAGTCCCTCCATGCACTGAGATTCGGGCCCTAAAACCAACCTTCAGAACAACAGCGGCAACAGCAGCAACATCACAATACTCTCAAACTCTTGGCCTAGAATTTATGTTTTAGCCTGGCATCAAAATAAATAGTAATAATAATAATAAAATAACCAAAAAACATTTGTCACATCCAACTTATTTTCTAGGAGCCTCTCATACCCAGCTTGCTTTGGGGGAATGGTTTTCCCAGGCCTCTGTAGGCCCGGGAGCCTTTTCTTGTTTTGGTCAAGGCTGGAGCAGGGGGATTTGATGGATGGGAGTGTGTGTGGGGGGAGCAGGGAGGGGTGTCTCCTCCAGTGAGGATGCAGCAGGCAGGATAGATGCATTTCTATCCTTCTTCCCTGCTCCTCCCAGCCTTGCTGGCTGCCCCTGGTTGGGAAACAACAGTGCTGTTTAGCATCCTGCTTCTTCTAAATGAGACAGATAGGGATTTAGACAGTAGAATTCCAGGTGTTGGCGTTTGAGCCATTGGATTATAATTATGTTTTTATGAAAATTACTGCAAAAGCAAAAATAGAATTGGAAAAAACCTGACACGCCTCTCCCCGCAAGAATTTAGATTTAGTGCCCCCTCTTTGTCTTCTATCTGACTCCTCACGTGGCCTCTCTCACTGGCCCTTGATGATTTATTATTACAGAGACCCAGAGGGGACACAGCTCTGCCACTCTGTAAAGGTCATACACTGTTAGGAGAGACTTTATCCGGGTCAGGGGCTGCCCTCGCATACCAGGAGAAATCCCTCTATGAAGTTAATCAACAACCAGCCAGAGTGGGTCAGCGGTCAGTTACTGTGGTGGAGAATGGTTGAACTTGTGGTGATCCAATTTCTGCACCCCCCCCCCCAGATTCCCATTTCTATAACATCTGCAATGCTGAACCCACCCTGGGAATTTGCTCCCCATGAAATAGTGCCTTTTCAAAACCTCATTTAGCCCAGGCAGGCTTTTGTTTTTCTCCCCTGGTTGTGGGACATTCTCCTTCTGAAGGAGAGAGAAGGTTGACCCTGAGAAGCAAGCTAGGGTCCCAAGGGTATCCAGGTTGTATCCAGGGCCCATTCAGTATAGTCACCTAAACATAAAAGGTCAAAAGAAGACAAAAGGCCAACTCTAATCTCTTCCCCTCCCTTGTCTGATCACAAGGCAAGTGTTCTGAGGATGCTGGGATGGAAAGAGCCTTAACAGTCCTCAGCATGCACCCCACCATGATGATCTTGGAGAAGGGAGCCTCGTCTATAGGGACCACAGCCAAGACTCACACTAATGAGCAGACTACATGATAAAACACTCTCGGGGTGATTCATTATGAAATCAGGGTGCCCCAAGTCCCTACAACCACCATTTTACTTTTGCTGGGGGGACTCAGCTAGGAGCTGGGGAGCTGACCCAGTTGGCAAAGTGCTGCACAGATGTTCAGACCTGAGTTTGTATCCCTAGAACCTGCATAAAAGGCTGGGTACAGCTTGCATATCTATCATCCCAGGGCTGGGGAGGTGAAGGCAGGAGATGCCTAGAGTTCACTGACCAGCCAACCTGGCCTAAGGAGTGAGCTCTCCGTTCAGTGAGAGGCCCTGTCTCAAAAACAAAAAACAAAAACAAAAACAAAAACAAACAAAAGACTGAGGAAGACACCCACTTCTTCCCTATACACACATGTGCACACTAATGCATAGCAGTACACACACGAACAGGCATGTACACATTTATACCATATACACACAAAGGACTCGACCTAGAAAGCCAAGTTGCCCCTGTGAAGCTTGCTTCAGGCAATACTTCTTAAACAGATGTAGGAGGAATCAATATAAAAGGGATCCATTTCTGACAATCACTCTTAATTCTGTCAATAAATGACCACTAGGGTCATCTTTCAGCAGTGGAGAGCTGGCCTAGTATATAAGGCCCTGAGTTCAATCCTCCAGCACTCTCAAAACACAAAATAATAAGTGCCCATAAATGCCAAACCTAACACGCTCCTTATTCCTTCTGTCCATGAGGGAGAGTTGAGAAAGACAGGAGAGATAAACTAATAACTCTAGAGCCAGAAATCCTGAGGCTAGGCTGGTGGGTCTCATCGGATGGTCCTTTCATGAAATGCCCAGGCGCACTCTGTATGTGCAGAGGAAGGAGCAGTCATAAGGATTATGGCACACATAGAGTTC
Source organism: Apodemus sylvaticus (assembly GCF_947179515.1). Classification (NCBI taxonomy): domain Eukaryota; kingdom Metazoa; phylum Chordata; class Mammalia; order Rodentia; family Muridae; genus Apodemus; species Apodemus sylvaticus. The sequence continues at coordinate 159,861,504 of NC_067476.1, read as the reverse complement.
CGACTCTGTATTAGTCTTGCAGAAGGCTTTGCTTTGAAAGGACAGTGAGGGTGCCTCAGCAGAGGACATTTTTATGATGGTCCCCCTCCTTCTTCCCAGGATGTCAAGGGGGATTCTGCACTTAGCACGCTGCTTTCTTTAAGGCAGTAAACCCCACCTGCAGCTGTGTCCTCCAGACTCAGTTTCCTGCCCAGCTTTACTCTGATTTTTAGAAAAAACTGGAATAACAGCAGAAGATGGAGGAAGGTCTCTCCTGAGCAACAGGACAAAAGTTGGACATTAAAAAATCCAGTGGCAGAAAGTTAATGCTGTCGTCGTAAAATCACCTAGAGAAGACCCAGTGAGTCCTCAATGGCCTACCACTTTCTTCTTCTTGAAGCAGAGAAGACAGGATAGGGTTAGAATGGAGAAAAATGGAAACCAGCAGGATCGGGACGCTAAGGCCTAAGTCATTCCAGCTTCTCGGGAGACTGAGGCAAAATATAATATTAATAATAACTAAAAATAAAACAGAAATCCCAAGTTCAAAGTTTGCCTGGGTTACAAAGTAAGTTCAAGGGCAGTTAATGAGACCCTCCCTGAATTAAAATTGAACGTGGACAGGGAGCTATGCATGCAGCTTAATAGAGTGCTTGCCTACCACACCCCAGGCCCTGTGTTTCATATTCAGTAATAAATAAACAAACAAAATTTAAGGTACAGTCTACCTTATTACATTCACTCCTAAGATCAGATAGGGTAGCCCAGGTGTATTTTTCAAAAGCCACTATCAAAGGGAGAGAATTGCTGTCCAAACTGCTTGCAAATGCCCCAAGACAGACACTCCAGGGCTGTCCTGAATGCCAAAGCCAGCCAGTACTTCAATCTCCTCAGAGGTGAATACTCACATCCCAGTGTGTCAGGGGCAAGGAAATAGATGGGGGAGAAGAATTCTGCAGAGAAATGGGACTCTGATTAGATTTTGGGGTAAGTCAGAAAGAAAGGACTAGCTTCAGGCCAGTACCTAATGGGCAAAGTCCTATAAACAAGGTGGCTCTGGGGACCAGGCCAAAAAATCTGAATTATAAATCTGTGAACAGCTGTGGCTGCTCCTTTGAAAATGCAAATTGTTGGCTGCTGGGAGGGAGGGAGGCAGGCCTACAGTGGCCTTCAGAGGTGTACTGGTACCCTCAGGCAAAAGCCCAAGTCCTTAACTGGGCCCCAGAGGCAGATGGTACCCGCCTGGCCTGAGATGTCTAGACCCCCATACCAGCTCCCTATCTGGGACTCCCCACTATGTTTGCACTCTAGGTGCAAGGACTATTTGGGGTTCTCTGTCTCTCTGCATGTCTTTCAGTTTGCCAAGTGTCTTTAACCTGGGCCAGAGTTGAGCGTACAGTTGTCAGTACATGGACCATGTTTTTTCCCAGTGAGCTAGAGAAGACAGGGGTTAAACACAGAATCATACAGCCTTTAAAAACATTATTTATGTCTCTGTGTGGCATAGGTATATGTGCACAGGAATACAAGTGCCCAACAAAGCCAGAAAATGGCACTGGATCCCCTGGAGCTCGAGTTCCATGTGACTGTGGGAGCCTGAGCAATGAGCCCCGTTAACTGCTGAGCCACCTCTCCAGCTACCCACATAGCTTTATAAGTGGTTTAAGGTATATACATGTCCACACTGGAGGACTTATAAGGTCTTCCAGAGACTCTGTCTAGAGAGAAGCTGGTAGGTGTGAGAGATAGGTGAGCTCTAGTCCAGAGCCTGAGAAGAAGGCCTCCAAGCAAAGATGATCGAACAGATCAAGGTGGGTGAGCCTCGCAGGGTTTGGATCCTAGTATTGAGCTCTCTGGCTTGCCATACCCGATGCCCTGGTACTTCCTGTGTGGTGAGAGGCACCACATTGCAGCTCACAGCAACTCCTGTCTAACCGTTGGTGGCTCTGTTTACAGCCCTCCTGCTGCCCGTCCACCTCACCCGACATCACTGAGCCTCTCAAGACTGTTCTCTCCATTCTTCCCATTTGTCTCGGGTGTGCCCTTGGCACCTGGCATGCCACTACAGTCTCAGCTTGATCTTAGAGAGAGCTGGAGAGGGATAAAGAAAGATCAGATATATGGAGTCTGCACACACATCTATGGTGATGGTTGGGCCTTTGTTTACAGAAGGTGCTATGTCTTCTCTGAGGATGGAACTCAGGACCTTCAGATTATGAAATTGACACTCTGCAGAAAGGACCCAAGGAGCTGAAGGGGTTTGCAGCACCACAGGAGGAACAACAATATGAGTTACCTAGTACTCCCAGAGCTCCCAGGGACAAAACCATCAACCAAAGAGTACACATGGAGTTACCCATGGCTCCAGACACATCGGCAGCAGAGGAAGGTCTTGTTAGACACCAAAGGGAGGAGAGGCCCTTGCTCCTGGAAAGACTTGATACCGTAGTGTAGAGGAATACCAGGACAGGGAAGCAGGGAATGGTTAATTGGGGAAGGGGAGATGACTTACAGGATTTTCAAGGGAGGGAGGGAACCAGGAAAGGGGACAACTTTTGAAATGTAAATAAAGAATATACCAAAAAAAAAAAAAGGTGCTATGTCCCCAAGCTCAAAGCTGGGAACATTCTTGGAGGAGAGGGAGAAGAGCAAGCTCACATTAAGACTGAGAAAGAAATCCTATCTGATAACCTCTGCCAGGAGCAGGTCTCCCTATAAGAACTCCAAGTTCAAGCACACACTCTAAGAAGGAGTGGCAGAGGAAACACCACCTTGAAACCTCCAACCTTGGTGTGGGCCACTGTCCATAATGGGTTGCCTGAGATGGGAGGAATGGATGTTTTAAATCCAGGAGGGGAACCCACAATAGACAGTAATCAACACTCTGCTGCTCTGAGAGTCACTAGGGTGTTCTGCCTTCCAGCTGGGTTAGCAGGAAGAGCAGGGAAGAGAAGCACTGTGTCAGAGTAAAAAAAAAAAAGCCACACCCAGGGGACTGGGGGCTACAGGTCTGTGTCTTCTTGGCTTTCTTTGTGTCCTTGGATTTACATCTAATGGCTGCCTTTTGTTTTTGCCTTTTATGTTTTGTTGGTTGTGGTGGTGGTGACAGTTGTTGTTGTTGTCGTTTTGATACAAGGTCTCACTATGTAGTCAAGTCTAGCTTAGAGCTTGCTGTGTAACCCAGACTATGCTTGAACAAGTGCAGCAATCTTCCTGCCTTAAGCCCCCAAGTGCTGGGTTATAAGGATATGCCACTATGTCTGACCTCCTTCGCTATTTCTGCCATCTTTGTTAGCTCTGGGATTGTCTCTATGACTAGTTTTCTCCACATCATAGGCCACATGCTCCAGCTCTTTTTTCTACAGAGAGATTTACTGAAATGACTTACAACTGGTAGGAGCTGGTAGCCAACGCTGGCAGCCCACTCTGCACTGGAGAGGCTGAGAGAGAACCTGGTAGCTTCTCAGTTTTTGAGGCTGGAACATGGTCCGATTTTTAACACGTCTAGAGATTTTTGATGAACAGTGAACTTCATGGCAAGAAGAGAACTCTTCTCTGTCCCTACTGAATGTCTCAGTGATAGATCAGTAAGGGCTCTTCATCATAGCTAATATGACCTTAAGTGCCTCCTCTCCCTGTTAGTCCAGGGAGCCAATTAGCTCCTCAGCTGCTGTTGCCATGGCTACCTGAAATTCTTTCTGCACACATGCATCTTAGTGCTAATATTCAGTTTCTATACTTCGTGTCCTCATTAAACACAAGCCTATCCCACAAGTCCTAGCTTCCGTGGTCTTCCCAAGTTTCTGTGTGTAACCTCTTCAGCATACCAAGAGCACTACGTTCTGTCTTATTGCCCCCACTGCACCCCTTTATTTATTCCCCAGATGGGAAAATGGGGCTCCAGGCAGAAGCTCTGGGTGGCTATGAGCCTTCCAGATTTGTTGTTTTTTTTGTACTCAAAGAGGTGCAGGCTACGTCATATCCAATGTTTGACAATTATTTTAACAAACCTTGCCTGATTTCCTAGTTATTGTATTTGGCCACTGTTATTTGCCAAATTAATCTTTCATAAACTAAAATTATGTTATGTTTAAAATACTTGTTTCAAACCTTATCGTTCTTAGTGGAAGAGACTCTGTACAGCCTTCCCTCCCGCCTCCTCCTCCTCCTCCTCCTCCTCCTCCTTCTTCTCCTCCTCCTCCTCCCCCTCTTCCTCTACCTTGTGGACTTTGTACTCAATGCTTCCTCTGTTTGGAATGCACTTCCTGCTCTCTCTGCCTCAAGGACTTTTGTTCTTCAGCTCCAGAACAACTGCCCTTTCTTTGGGGGAAGTTTTCAGAGCTCTGGTTCTGTCTGTATGAAGCCACCCCTCTGAGCAGCCAGCATGTGTACCTCTCCATCTGGTATGACCGGTTTTTTGCTCATTCCCCTGGAGGGCACACACCTACCTACCCTTCTTAATGACTTTCTCCAGCACCTGTCCATGTGTCACACCCAGGACAGTGTTCAGAGAGGATTCTTTAAAGAAAGGGGAGTCTACTAAAAGCCCCTGACCTGTTCCTGTCTCTTCCCATCCCCTGCTCTCCTTCTCTTAGGTTAGACCATGCACATCTTCTTGGCCCACAGTCTCCCAGAATCAACATCCTTTCCACCCTGTGGAGTGAATCTTTGGACACTAGGACTGGGGGTGTCACCTTTCTGCTTACAAAGCCCACTTGCCTTCACACCCAACCTCACACCAGATTCTTGGGGTGGCCCCTTTCCTCTGCTGCACGTCAGACCACAGATATACCTCTCAGATGTGTAGACCCACCAAAGCCATTGATATTCCAAGCAGGAAGGGACTAGGAAAAGTCTGGCAGACCTTGGCTGCCTCAGTAACCCTGGGCTGTTCCTTTCCAGCAGCCTAGACAGAGATGGTTTATTATTATTATTATTATTATTATTATTATTATTATTATCAGAGTCCTCAGAAGGTCACCTCTGTGACTTGGTCCTCCTCCAAGAGTGAAGCCACATCAGTGTCCATCCGTTAGTGACTGAATATAGAGGCAACAGAGAAAGGTTCTGGGTGCTCAACATTCAAAACTCAGTTTAAAGCCAATGCGCAGTGAACCTGCGTGTTGGTGGCATTGTGTGGCTTCCCTGCAGCCTGAGTTCTGAACACATGATACTTGTTTGTGGTCTGCATGCAGCCACACGACAAAATGCCAATGAATGCTACCTGGAGTCTTGGTTCAGGTCTGGCATGTTAGGAGCCGCGGTGTCGTGAGCTACAGAGCTTTCTATTATTGTAGAAACAGACCAGTTTGGTGACAGAAAACAGACGTTTTTTCCTACTGTCACTTCTCAACATAAATATTAAACAGTCTGCTTTGAATGAGATTTTTGAAAGCATTTTTAAAATATTGTTGCTTGAGTTACTGATTTGAGGAGTTAGTGAAAATTATTTTATGTGTACTGGTGTTTAGCCTGCATGTATATCTGTGCACTACATGTTTTCGGTGTTATCAGAAGCCAGAGAAGGGTGTTAGACCCCTGGGACTGGGGTTCCAAAAGGCTGTGAGCTGCCCTGTCAGTGCTGGGGATCAAACTTGGTTCGCTGCAAGAGCCACTCCAGCCCCTGACTGGAGTTTAGACAACAACAACAACAAAGCCAACTTCAGTTGGAAGTGGAAAGAATATCCAAATTTTTCTGAAGTGACCTTAAATATATGTCTGCCATTTTGTATCATGTAAGCCACTCGAGGCAGCACAGTCAACTGAAGACTATAAAATCAAAATGTCAGTCAACTCTGAAAACCACTACAGATTTTCTACATCTACATCCAGCAGCACAAATATTCAGCAAAGGTTTATTTATTTTTTTATGTAAAGGTGGACAAGCAAGACTCAATTATATGCACACAAACTGAGGGTGGTGTCACATGCCTGAGAGAAAGAGGTGTGTGTATGGGTAGCTGGTACAAAAGCAAAAACGTAGAGAAAGGGGAAACCATCTAGTAAAGGCAAGGAGACCCAGAGCAACATCTGGACAGGCTTTTCCAACCAGAATGTCTCTTACACTAAGAGAGGACAGACATACATGAGGGAAACCCACGAACCACCATGGTGTTTTTGCACCAGGGAGAAGATAGGTGCTTTGAAGCACCCAGCCTTTAGCAATAGGGAAGGGAGCAGGAGTGGGCGTGGCTGCAGCGGATCCCTCTGGAAGCAAATAGGATCCAGCTCACATCACCAAGGCCACCCTAGGAACAGTTTTGTGAAGCAGATAATGAGGCAAATGCTTGAGTGGTTTGCAGATTCTGGCCCTGCCCCAGCATCTCCTGACCAGCCAAGGCTCCCCCAACCCCAGTGCCTGTGTGGGCTGCTGTTGCCGGTCTCACTGTCCACACCAGCTGTCGTCCGCCTCAGGCTTCAGGAGAGCCGCCGGGGGGGGGGGGGGTACCATGGGGACCAGCGGCAGAGGCAGATTTTTACCTGAGTGATGGCAACAACTAGCCACATGGATGAGACATGGGCCCAAGTCTCCCCCTGATTTTCTCATCTTGGATGAACTCCACATAGGTGACACCGGAGCCATTACTTGGCTGTCATTGGAGGCACAGTGACATATAATAAGCCACTCAAACCATAAGTCAACATTTATCTGCAGGGAGCCACCTTCTGCACATTTTCTGAAATGAGACTGTCCTGGATGCTTTTCTACTTGAACGGTTTGCATCCTCGCGGCCCGGGGCTGGCTTTGTTCTTCCTGCTGCCAGGCCTTGTGTTTGCAAAGATTGTGTCGTCCAAACCGCCTTCATTAAGTGATAATTAATTTGTTTCCCAATTGTTCAATTAATCAAAGACATAAACAATGGCCAGCCTGAGCTTTTAATCAGTGTGTAGGCTGCGGAGGCAAAAGCTGGCACCTGCCAAAGGGCCCTTGAATCGCATTTTGTCCTCACACAACCCGTGGAAAAAGGAAGAGGAGGGACAGAGAGCTTCGCCTCCTCATCCAAGGTCACTCAGCAGCCGTAAGCAAAGCTCAGACTAGTTCCAGTGTTTACCAGATGCTAAAGTCACTCCAGTACCCTCCTGTTACCTGCCCTTACCTTGCCAAATGACTGCATTCTAGCCCAAAGCGAAACCCAAACCACTATAAATGTCTCCTGGCTGACTGAAGGAGGACCAGCTTGAACTGAGTCAGGAAAAACAAAGTGACTGGATAGCTCAGGCAAGCCCAGGCGGCATGGGGGCTCCAGGCAATTATAGCACGGTGCCCTGGATCCCACCATTTCTGGACGCCGGGCACTTTACTTCCCAGTCCCCGTCCTCTTCTGCATCATCTCCTCTATCTGCTCTGACTCTGCGACAAATTCCATTTTCACCCTCTATTAGCTGATGGCGCACCTTGTCCCATGGGACACACGCCCTGCTCCATTGAGACTGTGTCAGTACCTCGCTGCTCCCAGATTCTCTCCATCCTTAGATTTTTCTCTCTGTTTAGTGGACAAGAGAAAGATGTCCAAATGAGGCAAGAGTCATTTACTCTTGTTCCAGTTTCATTTCTGTTGCTGTGATAAAACACAGCATAAAAAGAACTCAAAAGTAAAAGGGTTTATTTTAGCTTATGGCTCCAGCCTACAGTCTATCACAGTGGGGTAAGTCAAGGCTGGGACTTGAAACAGCTAGCAATGTCCACAGCCAAGAGCAGAGAGAAGTGAATGCTCAGTGCTCAACTTTCCCTCTCCATTCTTTTCCAGCCCAAGACCTAGATCCAGGGAATGGTACCACCCACAGTGGGCTGAGCTCTACTGTATAGTGAAAACCCACCACAGATCAGCCTGGTCTAGATACTCCTCATCAAGACTGTCTTCCCACGTGATTCTAGATTGTGTCAAGTTGATAACTAGCACCAAGCACCACAATCCTCTAATGGATTTATACAACACTTCGGATGAAATCTTCCTTCCCACACTCCCCAGCCCTGTGGGATTTAATCTCTAGCTCACCTAGGAGACTTTGTAAGACCATTTCCCATTGTGATTGACAGCCTGTAGCCACGGTGACCTTTCTGCTTCTCCCATGCCTCAGGTCCTTCCCGCTGAGGACCTCTCTCCTAACCCTGTCCTGATAGGCATTTTTCAGTACTTGTCTTTCAGGTCAGATGTCACCCTGCTGAAGAGCTGTCCCCGACTACACATTCTTAAATTGTAATTTGAAGCTGCTTCCTACTTCTTGGCTCTAGTTACTTTCCCCGAGCCTTAGTCACAGCATAGAATATCTTATTAGTCGGTTGGTAGCTCATTGTCTGCCTTCCTTGATTAGAACAGAACCTGTCGGGACCACGTGCCTGGCTGTGCAGCCTACATCCGCAGCCCACACACTAGGATGCTGCCCTCCCACTATACATCTACCTAGGCAAATGGCTTGCTTGTGTGGCTTCAAGCAGGCACTGAGAATTTTGACTCCCTCCAGATGTGTCTGGGGATCTGACAACTATGGTGTCTGTGGTAGAATATTCTGGAAAATCAGCTTCTGGGGTGCAAGTGAAAGCTATATCACACCAGATATGGCTCACCCTGTGTGAGGCTGAAGGAGGTTTTGGGGGCCCTAGTCTGTGGATGCGGTGATCAGAAAAACATTTCAGTCTCTGAGTCTAATGGGACGAAGTACCTCTGAAGCCAGCACCAAAGGAAAGGCATGCGGTGGAAGAATTAGGCCTCGTTAGGCACGGTCTTGTCGATAATGAGGCAGCTGCTCAGCAGCTCCTTATCCTGCTGTAGTCATGACTGCTAAGCACACACACGGAGGAAGGGGGAGGCTGGAGGGCCCTCAGCCTCTGTTGTCAAAATCCCTAGCCTGTTAGGATGCCTAGATCCAGCCTCTGCCTCTTCATGTACAAATCCCCGAATCAAATGCTCCTTCCTCCACCAGAGTCCCAGAGTCCCTGAATGAGAGCGGTTTGTACCCTCTTAAAGCTTTCAGGCTTTCCCCTTAGGACAAAAATCTCCTTTCACTCAGAATCTTGCTATCTGTAGTGAGAAGGTGATCTTATATAAGACTAGAAGTTCACCCCAAAGTATCTTCCAAAATCTGCTGAGGTCCGAGTACTGTGCCCAGGTACAGAAATTTGCATCTGTACTGTTTACTGCCTGGGAGGATGCTAGCTCAGATATACAGATGACAAATAAATGGGAGTAAATGGGAAGATGGGAGAATTGACACAAATGGATGGATGGCTAAATAGATTGAGGAACACAGAACAAATGGGTGGAGAAAGGGTACACGAACAAATAGATGAATGGTGGGGGGGAGAGGAGGGGAGTAAAATGCTAGGTGGAATGATGGGTAGGTGGGTACATGGATATAAAAGTGGGTAGTCAGCTACGCATTTGATAGATGGATACACATGTTGGTAGGAGAATACATATGTGGGTAGGTGAATACACATATGAGTAGAAGGCTACATATTTGGGTAGATCAATGCACATGTAAGTAGATGGCTATATATGTGGGTAGATAGATACAATGGAAACACATGTGGGTACATAGATTCACATATAAGTATATGAATACACATGTAGGTAGTTGAATACACATGTGGATCAATGGATGTACATGTATACAGATGGATATAGATGTGGGCAAATGGAAATGCATATGGGAAGAACTATACACATGTAGGTAGATGGATGCACAATGGGTAGATGGATAAACATTTGGAGAGATGGATGCACATGTAGGTAGAAGGATACATATTTGGGTTGATGTACAGACGTGGGTTGATGGATATAAATCTGGGTAGATGGATATAAATGAGGGTAAAATGATACACATGTATAGAAAGAAAGACATGTGAGTAGATGGATACTCATGTTGTAGAATGATACATGTGGGTAAATGGATACACATGTGGGTATTTGGATATCATGTGGGTTGATGGATACACATGTGGTTATATAGATATATGTATAGGTAGATGGATACACATGTGGACAGAATGATAGACATGTGGGTAGAAGGACATATATGTGGGTAGAAGGATACAAATGTCAATACATGTATAAAAATATGAGTAGATGGATACAATATGTTGGAAGATGGATAGACATGATCATAGATGGATACATATATGGGTAGAGGCATACACATATGGGTAGCTGGATACACATGAGTGTAGATGGATACATATATGGGTAGGTGGATACACATGTTGGTAGATGGATACACATGAGAGTAGATGAATATACATGTGTATAGATGAATACACAGGTAGTTAGATAAAATGGAAACATATGTTGGTAGATGGATATATATGTGGGTAGATGGATACACAGGTGGAAACATATGTTGGTAGATGGATACATGTGTGAGTAGATGGATACATATGTGGGCAGATGGGCACACAAATGGGTAGATGAGTAAACATGTGCGTAAATGGATATAATGGAAACATGTAGGTACCTACACACATATGTGTGTATATTGATACACATGTGGGTTGGTGTAAACACATATGGGTAGTTGGATACATATATAGGTAAAAGGATACACATGTGGATAAAAGTATATGCATGTGGGTTGATGGATATCCATGTAGGTAGATGGATACACATAAGGGGAGATGGATACATATGTAGGTATTTGGATACAATGAATACACATGTGGGTAATGGATGGATACACATGTGGTTAGATTGATGCACATGTGACTAGATGGATACCCTTGTGGACAGATGGATACATTTGTTGGTAGATAGATAGATATGTGGGTACATGGATAACAACATGATTGAGTGATACATGTATGGGTAGATGGTGACACATGTGAGTAGTTGGATACACATTTGAGTAAATGAATACACATCTTGGTAGATAGATAAATATGTGGGCATATCTATATTATGTAGGTAGATGAATGAACATGCAGGAAGACAGATTCATAAGTGTGTAAATGGATACATATGTGTATAGATGGAAACTCATGTGGGTAGAATTAAACACATGTGGGTAGGTGGGTACACATCTGTTTGGATGGATACACATTTGTTTAGATGGATACACATGTGGGTAGATGGATAGAATGGATACATACATGCGTAGGTGGATATACATGTGGGTATCTATTGATACATATATGGATAATTGGATATAAATGCAGGTAGATGGATAAACATGTGGGTAGATGGAGATACATATGAGTATATGGATACAAATATGTGTGTGTATATATATATATATACACACACACACACACACACACACACACACATATGGCTAGATGTATACACATGTGGAAAGATGGATACACGTGTAATTAGATGCATACACATGTAGGTAGATGTATACACATGTGTGTTGATGGATACATGTCCGGATAGATAGATATACATGTTGGTAGATCAATAAAATGGAAACATATCTGGGTGAATGCATACATATGTGGGTAGAATGATACAAATGTGAATAGATATATACACATGTGGGTAGATCAATACCCAGTTGGGTATATGGTTACATATGAGGATAGAAAGATATGAATGAGGGTGGATGGATACATATGTGCATAGATAGATACAATTTGCATAGATTGATACATATAAAGGTAAATGGATAAAAATGATACTCATGTAGGTAGATGGTTACACATGTGTGTCAATGGATACACATGTGTGTAGAGAGATACTTATGAGGGGTAGATGGATACTCATATGGGTAGCTGGATACACATGTGAGTAGATGGATACACATGCGGCTCAATGGATACACATGTGGGTAGATGTGTAAATATGTGGGTGGATGGATACACATAGGTGTAGAAGGATGTACATGTGGGTAAAATGATAAACATGTGGGTTGATGGATAGCCATGTGTGTAAATAGATACACATATGGGTAGATGAATATATATGTGGGTATTTGGATACAATGGATACATGTAGGTAATGCATACAAAAGTTTTTAGATGGATACACATTTGGGTAGATAAATACAGATGTGAGTAGATTAGTAAATATATGGGTATATGGATACACATGTTGGTAGATTGTTACACATGTGGGTAGATGGGTACACACATGGTTAGATGAATACACAATTTGGTATATGGATACAGATGTGGGTAAATCTATATCATGTGGTGCATAAATGGCCATGTGGGAAGATGGATACACAAGTATGAATGTTCTTTCATATGTGTGTGGATGGATACACAAGTGGTTAGAGTTATATACATGTAGATAGGTCAGTACACATGTAGTTATATGGATACACATGTGGGTAGATGGATACACATCTGGTTAGTTGGATACTAATATAGGAAGGAAAATACACATGGAGTTGATGGATAAACAAGTATGTAGATGGATACATATGTGGCTATAAAGATATACATGTGTGAAAATGAATATATATGTCTGTAGATGCAATAGATACAAATCTTGAGAGATGGATACAATGGAAATATATGTACATAGTTGGATACACATGTGGATAGATGTATATACATGTGGAAAATTGGATACACATGTGAGTAGATAGATAAACATATGGATAGATGGATACACATGTAGGTAGATGATACACTTGTGGGTAGATGGACAGACATGTGGATATATGGATGCATATGTGGGTAGGTGAATAGATTTGGGTAGAAGAATACACATGTTGTTAGAAGGATACATAAATGCATAGATGAATACAGTTGGTATTAGATATATACATATGTGGGTAGATAGATATAATGGATACACTTGTCAGTACATTGATACCTATGTGGTTAGATGGATAAATATGTGGGAAAATGGATATATATTGAGTAGATGGATACACATGTTGGTAGAATGATACACATGTGGGTAGACGAATACACATGTTGGTAGATAGATACACATGTAAGTAGATTTATACATATTTAGGTAAGCAATACACATGTGAGTAGATGGACACACATGTGATTAGATGTATACACATGTGGGCAGCTGGATACACATGTGGGTAGATGGATACAATGGCTATTCATGTGGTAAATGGTACACATATGAATAGATGGACACAATGGATACATATGTCAGTGGATGGATATAAATGTAGTTGGATACACATGTGGGTAGATGGAAACACATGTGGGTAGTTTGATACATATATGGGTGGATGAATACACATGTGCATAGATGGATGAAAATGTGGACCAATGGGATACACATGTGGGAAGATGGTATGTATGTGGGTTGTGGGTAGATGGATATTTATATGAATAGAATGATACTCATGTGGGTAGATGGATACACATGTGAGTAGATGATACATGTGTAAGTCAATGGAGATACATGTAGGTAGATCGATACACATGATGGTAGTATTATACATATGCATGTATATGGATACCTATGTGACTAGATGGATAGGCAAATGGGTAGATGGATACATATGTGGGTAGTGGGATACATATTTGATAGATGGATACATATGTGGAGAGATGGATACACATGTGGGTAGTATCCTACACATTTGGGTAGATGTATATACATGTGGTTAGATGGTTACGCATTCGTGTAGATAGATACAGATGAGGGCAGATGTATACACTTATGGGTAAATGGAAACACATTTGGTTAGTTATGTACAAATGCAAGTAGAGAGATACTATTAATATACATGTAGGTAGGTGGAAGTACATGTGGGTTGATGCATACATATGTGAGTAGTTGGATACATATGTTGGTAGATGGACACACATGTGGGTAGATGGATACATATCTGCATAGATGAATACATATGTGGGTAGAAGGATACTCATGTGGGTAGATAGATTCTCATATGAGTAGATTGATACACACATGGGTAGATGGATACAAATGTGGATAGACAAATACACATGTGAGTAAATGGATACATATATGGATAGATGCATACACATGTAAGTAGATGTATACATATATGTAGATAGATACCCATTTGGGTATATGGATTCACATGAGGGTAGATAGATACATATATGTGTAGATTAATACACATGTGGGTAGGTGAATACACGTCATTACATGGATAAAATGTAGGTTTATACACATTTGGGTATATAGGTACACATTTAAGAAGATGCATATACACGTGGGTATATGAATACACATGTGGGTAGATGGATACACATTTGGATAGAAGGATACACATGACAATAGATGTATACATGTGTGAAAATGGATACAATCAATAAATATGTGGGCAGATGAATACACATGTACATAGATGGATACACATGTGAGCAGTTGGATACAATCTGGGTAGATGGACACACATATGCATAGATGAATACATACATGAGTGGAAGGATACACATATGGATATAAGGATACCATGGATACATGTGTGTGTAGATGAATACACATGTGATAGATTGATAAAATGGGTATATATGTAGATGGATGCATACACATGTAGTTATATGGATATACATGTGTGTAGAATCATACACATGTGGTTGGATGAATACACATGTGGATGGATGTATACAAATGTGGGTCAATGAATACACATGTGAGTAGAAGGGTATATATATGGGTAGATGGATACACATATGGGTAGATGGATTCATATGTGGTTAAAAATACTGTAGATACACATATGGGTAATGGATATATGTGTGGATGGATAGATATACCTGGGGTATATAGATACCCACTTGTGTATAAATGGATAAACATGTGGATAGATGTATAAACTTGTGGGTAGATGAATATCCATGTTGGTAGCTGCATACACATGTTGGTAAATGAATACATATTGGTAAATGGATAGATGGACATACATATAGGTAGAGGATACACATGTTGGTAGATGGATATGTATGTGGGTAGTTGAATAAGTATTTGGCTATATGGATATGCCTGCAGATAGATGGATACACATGTGGGTAGAAGAATACACAAGTGGCTGGTTGGATACAAATGTGGATAGTTAGATATATACATGGGTAGATGTATACACATGTGAGTATAATGATTCACACGTGGGTAGATGTATATACATGTGTGTAGATGGATATACATTTGGGTAGATGAATACACATGAGTGCAAATGGATACATATGTGGGTAGATTAATACACATGTGGGTAGATGAATACACATATGAGTAGATGAATACAAATGTGAGTAAATGGATACATTTGTGGGCAAATGAAGGAAACATATGTGGGTAAATGGGTACACATGTGGGTAGATTGATACAATGGAAATATATCTCTGTTGATGGATAAATTTGTGGATATATAGACACACATATGGGTAGAATGATAAAGACAGAGACAGATGTAAACATATGTACTTATATATATGCATTTTGGTAGATATTCGTGAGGGGAAATGTATACACATCTGAGTAGATGTACAGAGTTGTGGGTAGATGGGTGTACATATGGGTGGAGGGAAACACAGTTGGGTTAATACACACAGGTGGATATATACATACATACATATATATATATATATATATATATATATATATATATATATACACACATACATACATACACATACACACACGCATATGGATATGGATATATAACACATATGGATATGGATATATATACACATATATATATGGATACATGTGTGGGTAGAAGGATAAATGTGGGTAGAAGGATACGCATGACAGTAGTTGAATACATATGTGAGAAGTTGGCCAAAATGGATAAATATGTGCAAAGAAGAACACACATGTGCATGAATGGATACATCTATGAGTAGAATGATACAAATGTGGTAGATGGATACATATGTGGGTAGTTGGATACGCTTATGCATAGATGGATACACATGGAGTAAATGTATATGCATGTGGTTAAAAGGATACATATGTGAGTATATGGATACATATGTGAGTAGAAGGATACACATGACAGTAGATGGATACACATATGAGAAGACAGATAAAATAGATAAATATGTGGGTAGATGAATACACATATATGTTGGTAAATACATACATGCATAGATATATAAACATGTGGGTAGTTGGATACATATATGTTAATGTATATATGGCTAAATTTATATGCATGTGCTTAGAATGATACAGTGTGGGTAGCTGGATACACATGTGTGTGGATGGATACATATGTGGGTAGATGGATATATATGTGGGTCAATGGATACAAGCCCTGGTAGATGGATACACATTTGGATTCACATGAGAGTACATAGATATATATGTGGATAAATACACATGTAAGTAGAAGGATATATATGTGGGTAGGTGAATACCCATGTAGTTTGAGGGATACACATGTGAATAGATGGATACACATGTGGGTAGGTGAATACACATATGAGTAGATGGATAGAAATGTGGTTAAAATAATACACATATAAGTAGAGAGGTACATATTTAAGTAGATGGTTATACGTGTGAGTATATAGAAACACATATGGGTAGAAGGATACATATGTGGGTAGATGGATACACATTTGGGTAGAAGGATACACATATGCATGGAAGGATACTCATGTGAATAGATGGATATTCATTTGGGTAGATGGATACATATGTGGATAGATGGGTGTATATGTTGTCGATGAATAAATTAGAAACATATCTGGGTGGATGCATACATATTTGGTTATCTGGATACAAACCCTGGTCGATGGATACGTATGTGGGTAGATGAATACACATGTAAGTACATGGGTAGAAATGTGGGTGAAAGATACACATTTGGTTGACCAGGTACACATTTAAGTAGATGGATGGATACACATTTGGTTAGAAGAATACATATGTGAGTAGGTGATTACACTTGTGAGAAAATGGATACAATAAATAAATATGTGGGTAGATGGATACACATGTGGGTAGATGGATACCCAAGTGGCTAAATGTATACACATGTGGGTAGATAGATACACATGTGGGTGTATGTTAACAAATGTGTGTCAGAGAATAAACATGTGAGTAGAAGGATATACATATACATACATATACACATATAGATGCACATATATATATGGGTATATGGATACGCATATGGATAGAATGATACACATGTGGGTAGATGAATATACATATGTGGTTAAATAAATACAATGTATAGTTAAATATACATATATGGGTAGATGAATATACATATGTGGTTAAATAAATACAATGTATACACATACAAGTAATGGATATACATGTGGGTAGATGGATACAAAAGTGGGGTTAGGGTTAGGGGTTAAGGGTAGGGTTAGGGTTAAGGTTAGGGTTAGGGTATATGGGTATATGTATAGTTTGAAGAATACACTTGAGGTAGATGAATATATATGTGGGTAGATGAATAAATATGTGGGTAGATGGATAAACTTGTGGTAGATAAATACACATGTTGATAGCTGTGTACACGTTTTTAAAACAATACATATGTGGGTAGATGGATGCACATATGGGTAGAGGATACACATGTGGGTAGTTGGATATGTATTTGGATAGATGGATATGCATTTGGGTAGATGGACACATGTGGACAGATGAATAAACAAGTAGCTGGTTGGATACAAATGTGGGTAGTTGGAGCTCACAGCACAGCTTGCTCCTGTGGCATGGAGCTTAGGATTCAGTCCTGAGGCCTCTGGCGGTAGCCCTCAGACCTCTCCACTTCCGGATCCAGATCAGCCTGGGCGGAAACAGCACATCTCCAGGTCCTGCAAGAGGCAAGAGGGGCTTCCAGGCAGCCAGCGGGGAGAAGTCGGTGTGCTCCGGTGAATCCAGCAGGCCCCAGCGGGAGCCTTCAGGTGTCTGCTTCAGGCTCTGAACAGCCTGGGCAACAGCACCCTGTCTCCAGGCAGTGCAGGAGGTAAGGTGTGCACCAGAGGTCACCAGGGAAGGGGCAGCTTGCCCTAGTGAGTCCAGCATTGGCAAGACCAACTAACACCAGTGAGAACTAGATGGCAAAAGGCAAACGCAGGAACGTCACTAATAGAAATCAAGGCAATATGGCAACATCTGAACCCAATTCTCCTTTACCAGCATGTCCTGGATACCCCATCACACCAGTAAAACAAGATTTGGATTTAAAATCACTGGTCATGATGCTGGTACAGGAACACATGAAGGACATACTTAAAGAAATTCAGGAGAAAATGGATCAAAAGTTAGAAGCCCTTGCAAGGGAAACACAAAAATCATTGAAAGAAATCCAGGAGAATACAAACGCCAATAATGAGGAAACGCAAAAAACACTTAAAGAAATACAGGAGAACTTTGGTCAACAGACTGAGGTCATGAAAGAGGAAACACAAAAATCTCTTAAAGAATTACAGGAAAGCACAAACAAGCAAGTGAAGGAGCTAAGCAAAACCATCCAGGATCTAAAATCAGAAGTAGAAACAACTAAGAAAACTCAAAGGGAGACAACTTTGGAGATAGAAAGCCTTGGGAAGAAATCAGTGGACACAGATGCAAATATCAACAACAGAATACAAGAGATAGAAGAAAGAATCTCAGATGCTGAAGATACCATAGAAACCATGGACTCAACAGTTAAAGAAAATGCAAAATGCAAAAAGCTTGTAACCCAAAATATCCAGGAAATCCAGGACACAATGAGAAGACCAAACCTAAGGATTATAGGCATAGATGAGAGTGAAGATTTACAACTTAAAGGGCCAGCAAATATCTTCAATAAAATTATGGAAGAAAACTTCCCTAACCTAAAGAGAGAGATGCCCATGAATATACAAGAAGCCTACAGAACTCCAAACAGACTGGACCAGAACAGAAATACTTCCCGTCACATAATAATCAAAACACCAAATGTACTAAACAAAGAAAGAATATTAAAGGCAGTAAGAGAAAAAGGCCAAGTAACATATAAGGGAAGACCTATCAGAATCACAGCAGACTTTTCACCTGAGACTATGAAGGCTAGAAGAACCTGGGCAGATCTCATGCAGACTCTAAGAGAACACAAATGCCAGCCAAAACTACTATATCCAGCAAAACTCTCAATCACCGTAGATGGAGAAACTAAGATATTGCATGACAAAACCATGTTTACCCAATATCTATCCACAAACCCAGCCCTACAAAGGATAATAGGAGGAAAACACCAATACAAGGAGGGAAACTTCACCCTGGAAAAGCAAGATAGTAACCTTTCATCAAACCCGAAAGAAGTTAACCAATCAAATTTAAAAAATACTGTCAAAAATGACAGGAAATAACAATCACTATTCCTTAATATCTCTTAACATCAATGGACTCAATGCCCCAATAAAAAGACATAGACTAACTGACTGGATACGTAAACAGGACCCTACATTTTGCTGCTTACAGGAAACACACCTCGGGGTCAAAGACAAACACTACCTTAGAGTAAAAGGCTGGAAGACAATTTTACAAGCAAATGGTCTCAGGAAACAAGCTGGAGTAGCCGTTTTAATATCAGATAAAATTGACTTTCAACCCAAAGTCATCAAAAGAGACTCTGAGGACACTTCTTGCTGGTCAAAGGAAAAATACAACAAGAAGAACTCTCAATCCTGAACATCTATGCTCCAAATGCAAGGGCACCCTCTTCCGTAAAAGAAACTTTATTAAAGCTCAAAGCACACATTGCACCTAACACAATAATTGTGGGTGACTTCAACACTGCACTTTCCTCAATAGACCAATAAGGAAAACAGAAACTAAACAGGGACACAATGAAACTAATTGAAGCTTTGGACCAATTAGATTTAACAGATATATATAGAACATTCTATCCTAAAGCAAAAGAATATACCTTTTTCTCAGCACCTCATGATACCTTCTCCAAAATCGACCATATAATTGGTCACAAGACAGAGCTCAACAAATATAAGAAGATCGAACTCATCCCATGCCTCCTATCAGATCACTGTGGAGTAAAAGTGGTCTTCAATAGCAACAAAAACAACAGAAAACCCACATACACCTGGAAACTGAACAATATTCTACTCAATGATACCTTGGTCAAGGAAGAAATAAAGAAAGAAATTAAAGACTTTTTAGAACTTAATGAAAATGAAGACACAACATACCCAAATCTGTGGGACACAATAAAAGCAGTGCTAAGAGGAAAACTCATAGCCATGAGTGCCTCCAAAAAGAAAATGGAGAGAGCATACACTAACAGCTTAATGACACACCTGAAAGCCCTGGAACAAAAAGAAGCTATTTCACCCAGGAGGAGTAGAAGGCAGAAAATCATCAAACTCAGGGCCGAAATCAATCAAGTAGAAACAAAGAGAACCATACAAAGAATCAACAAAACCAGGAGCTGGTTCTTTGAGAAAATCAACAAGATAGATAAACCCTTAGCCAGACTGACCAAAGGGCACAGAGAAAGTATCCAAATTAAGAAACTTAGAAATGAAAAGGGAGATATAACAACGGAAACTGAGGAAATCCAAAAAATCATCAGATCCCACTACAAGAGCCTGTACTCAACACAACTGGAGAATCTGGAGGAAATGGACAATTTCCTTGACAGATACCAAATACCAAAATTAAATCAGGACCAAATAGATCATCTAAACAGTCCCATAATGCCTAAAGAAAGAGAAGGAGTCATAGAAAGTCTTCCAACCAAAGAAAGCACAGGACCAGATGGTTTCAGTGCAGAATTCTACCAGACCTTCAAAGAAGAGTTAACACCAATACTCTTCAAACTATTCCACAAAATAGAAACAGAAGGAACACTACCCAATTCCTTCTATGAAGCCACAATTACGCTGATACCAAAACCACACAAAGATCCAACAAAGAAAGAGAACTTCAGACCAATTTCCCTTATGAACATCGATGCAAAAATACTCAATAAAATTTTTGCCAACCGAATCCAAGAACACATCAAAACGATCATCCACCATGATCAAGTAGGCTTTATTCCGGGAATGCAGGGTTGGTTCAATATACGGAAATCCATCAATTCAATCCACTGTATAAACAAACTCAAAGAAAAAAACCACATGGCCATTTCATTGGATGCTGAAAAAGCATTTGAAAAAATTCAGCATCCTTTCATGCTTAAAGTCTTGGAAAGAAGAGGAATTCAAGGCCCATACCTAAACATAGTTAAAGCAATATACAGCAAACCGGTAGCCAGCATCAAACTAAATGGAGAGAAACTTGAAGCAATCCCACTAAAATCAGGGACTAGACAGGGCTGCCCCCTTTCTCCTTATCTTTTCAATATTGTACTTGAGGTACTAGCTCGGCAATTCGACAACACAAGGAGGTCAAAGGGATACAAATTGGAAAGGAAGAAGTCAAACTATCATTATTTGCAGATGACATGATAGTCTACCTAAGTGACCCAAAAAACTCCACTAGAGAACTCCTACAGTTGATAAACAACTTCAGCAAAGTGGCAGGTTATAAAATCAACTCAAGCAAATCAGTGGCCTTCCTATACTCAAAGGATAAGAAGGCTGAGAAAGAAATTAGGGAAATGACCCCCTTCACAATAGCCACAAACTGTTTAAAGTATCTTGGGGTGACTCTTACCAAACATGTGAAAGATCTGTATGACAAGAACTTCAAGACTCTGAAGAAGAAAATGGAAGAAGATCTCAAAAAATGGGAAAACCTCCCATGCTCATGGATCGGTAGAATCAATATAGTTAAAATGGCCATTTTGCCAAAAGCAATATACAGATGCAATGCAATACCCATCAAAATCCCAACTCAATTCTTCACAGAATTAGAAAGAGCAATTAGCAAATTCATCTGGAATAACAAAAAGCCCAGGATAGCTAAAGCTATTCTCAGCAACAAAAGAAAGACTGGGGGAATCAGTATCCCTGACCTCAAGCAATACTACAGAGCAATAGTGTTAAAAACTGCATGGTATTGGTACAGTGACAGGCAGGAGGATCAATGGAACAGGATTGAAGATCCAGAAATGAACCCACACACCTATGGCCACTTGATCCTCAACAAAGTGGCTGAAAACATCCAATGGAAAAAAGATAGCCTTTTCAACAAGTGGTGCTGGTTCAACTGGAGGTCAGCATGCAGAAGAATGCGAATTGATCCATCCTTGTCTCTTTGTACTAAGCTCAAATCCAAATGGATCAAGGACCTCCACATAAAGCCAGACACTCTGAAGCTAATAGAAAAGAAACTGGGGAAGACCCTTGAGGACATCGGTACAAGGAGAAAGTTTCTGAACAGAACACCAATAGCATATGCTCTAAGATCAAGAATTGACAAATGGGACCTCATAAAATTACAAAGTTTCTGTAAGGCAAAGGACACCATCAACAGGACAAATCGGCAACCAACAAATTGGGAAAAGATCTTCACCAATCCTACATCAGATAGAGGGCTAATATCCAATATATATAAAGAACTCAAGAAGTTAGACTCCAGAAAATCAAACAACCCTATTAAAAATGGGGTACAGAGTTCAACAAAGAATTCTCACCTGAAGAACTTCGGATGGCGGAGAAGCATCTTAAAAAATGCTCAACTTCATTAGTCATTAGGGAAATGCAAATCAAAACAACCCAGAGATTTCACCTTACACCAGTCAGAATGGCTAAGATTAAAAATTCAGAAGACAGCAGGTGTTGGAGAGGGTGTGGAGAAAGAGGAACACTCCTCCATTGCTGGTGGGGTTGCAAATTGGTACAACCACTCTGGAAATCAGTCTGGCAGTTCCTCTGAAAACTGGGCACCTCACTTCCACAAGATCCTGCTATACCACTCCTGGTCATATACCCAGAGGACTCCCCATTATGTAATAAGGATACATGTTCTCCTATGTTCATAGCAGCCCTATTTATAACTGCCAGATGCTGGAAAGAACCCAGGTATCCCTCAACAGAAGAGTGGATGCAAAAAAAATGTGGTATATCTACACAATGAAGTACTATTCAGCCATTAGAAACAAAGAATTTATGAAATTCTTAGGCAAATGGATGGAGCTAGAGAACATCATACTAAGTGAGGTAAACCAGACTCAAAAGGTGAATCATGGTATGCACTCACTAATAAGTGGATATTAACCTAGAAAACTGGAATACCCAAAACATAATCTACACATCAAATGAGGTACAAGAAGAAAGGAAGAGTGGCCCCTTGTTCTGGAAAGACTCAGTGAAGCAGTATAGGGCAAAACCAGAACGGGGAAGTGGGAAGGGGTGGGTGGGAGAACAGGGGGAGAGAAGGGAACTTACAGGACTTTCGGGGAGTGGGGGGCTAGAAAAGGGGAAATCATTTGAAATGTAAATAAAAATATATCGAATAAAAAAAACAAATGTGGGTAGTTGGATACACACATTTTTAGATGTATATACATGTGAGTAGAATGATAAACATGTGGGTAGGTATATACACATTTGAATAGAAGGATACACATTTAGATAGATGGATACACATGAATGTAGATGATTTAGGTAGATGACTACACATGTGGGTAGATGAATATGTATGTTGGTAGCTGTGTACACATGTTGGTAAATGGATACATATGTGGGTAAGTAGATAAACATGTGGGTAGAGGATACACATGTGGGTAGATGGATGTATATGTGGGTAATTGGGTACATATGTGAGTAGATTTATTTGATAATATCCCTGTTGATAGATACATTTGTGGATAGATAGATACACATGTTAGTAAAATGAAAAGCATATAGGTAGATGTATACATATGTGGTTAGATGTATATGCATTTTTGGTAGATTGATACACATTAGAGTAGATGGATACACAGGTAGATACATGTATACAGTTGTAGGTAGATGAGTGTACATATGGGTGAAGGGAAACACAGTTGGGATACACAGGTGGATAGAAGTATACACATTATGCAAAAGGATACACATATGGATAGATGAGTACACATGTGGGTAGATGGAATCACTTGTGGGTAGATGAATACACATGTGGGTATTTGTCTACACATGTGGAAAATGGATGCACATGTGGATAGTTTGATACAAAAGGAACATATCTCTGTTGGCAGATAAATATATTAATAGGTGTGTACACATGTGAAGAATCATATACATGTGGTTAGATGTATATGTATTTGGGTAGATGGATTCACATGAGGATAGATCAATACACATATGTATACATTTATACAGTTGTGGGTAGATGGTTATATATGTGGGTGGAGGAAAACTCAGTTACATTAGTGGATACACATATGGGTTGATGGATATATATGTGGATAGATAGATACAAATGTGGGTAAAATGATATACATATGGGTAGAGAGATAGACATGTTGGTAGATGTATAAACATGTGGGTAGATGTATACACATGTGTGTTAATGGATACACACATGGGTAGATGACTCACATGTGGGTAGATGGACATATATGTGGATAGATACAGATTTGGTTAGAAGGATACACATGTCAGTAGATGGATACATAAGTATGTAAATAGATACACTACTGGTTAGATGTATACATATGTGTGTAGATGGATACAATGGATACATTTGACAGTACATGAACAACTATGTGGTTAGATGGATACATAGGTGGAAAGTGGGATATATATTGTGTAAATGGACATAGATGTGGATATAATGATACACATGTGGGTACATGGATATGCATGTTGGTAGATGGATATAATTGTGGGCATGTGGATGTGGGTAGGTGGATACACGTGTCATTAGACAAATTCACATGTGAGTAGGCAGAAATACATGTGGGTAGGTTGATTCACATGTGCACAGATGGATATATGTTTGGGTAGAAAATCATATATAGGTATTTGGATATAATGAATACACAAGTGGGTAGATGGATGCACATGTGGGTAGAATTAAAAAATATGCAAACATGGATGCATATATGCTCGTGTGGATATATGTGGGTAGAAGTGTACACATGTCATTAGATGGATAAAATAGAAATACATGTGGGTAGGAGGATACATATGAGGGTATATGATACACGTGTGGGTAGATGTATGCACATGTGGGTAGATGGATACACTGAATACAAATATGAGTAGGTGGAATCACTTGTGGATAGATGTGTACATATGGGTATTTGGATACATATGTTGGTAGATGAATTCACATGTGGGTAAATTGATGCGCATGTACATAGTTGGGTACATTTTGGAGTAGATAGATGTAATGGATACATATGTGTGTAGATGGATATACATAGGGTAGATAGATATTCACATGGGTAGATGGATACTCATGTTGGTAAATGGATACACACATGGGTAGAAGAATGCACATGTGGGTAGATACATATACATGTGGACAGATGAATACAAATGTATGTAAATGTGTATACACACATGTGGGTAAATGGATACATATGTGGATAGATGAATACATGTGTGGTTAGATAAATACAATGGAAACATATCTTAGTAGATGGGTCCATATTTGGGTAGATAGATACATATGTGGTTAGATAGATACACATATGGATAGTTGGATACACATGTGTGTAGTTGGATACACATGTGTGTAGTTGGATAACACATGTATGTAGATGGATACACATTCAGGTATATGGACACATGTACTTAGTTGGAAAATCATGTAGGTAGATGGATACATATGTAGGGTAGATGGATGCATAAGTGTATAGTTGGATACTTATGTGGGTAAATGGACAAACATATGGGTAAATGGATACATATATAGGTAGATGGAATACACATTTGGGTAATGGATATATATGTGGGTAGAGGGATACCCATGTGCATAGATGGATACAAATGTGGGTAGATGGATAAAGTGAGTACTTATGTGAGCAGATGGATATACATCTCTGTCCATGGATTCACATCTGTGTAAAAGTATACTCATGAGTGTAGGTGTGTATTTATGTGGGTAGATGAATACATGTGAGTAGATGTATTCACATGTGGGTATATGAATATATGTGGGTAGATGGGTATACATGTTAGTAATTGAATACAAAGGAGACATACATGGGTAGGTGGATAAAATTGTGGGTAGATGGATACACATGTGAGTAGAAGGATACACATGTGGTTAGATGTATGTGCATATGGGTAAATGAATATTCAAGAAGATAGATGGATACACATGTGGGTGCCTGTGTATGATTGTGAGTAGATGGGTATGTATGCGGATAGAGGGAAAGACAGTTGGGTTGATTATGCACATGTGGGTAGATGAATATATATGTAGGTAGATGGATACAAATGCATAAAATGGTGGACATAGGGATTGATGAATAAAAACATGGGTAAATGGATACACACGTGGGTAGATGGATACACATGTGAGTAAAAGAATACATATGTAAGTACAGTATACACATGATGGTAGATGTATACACATGTGAGAAGATTGACACAATGGATAATATATGGGTAGAAAAATACACATGTGCATAGTTGGATACATATGTGGGTAGAATTATACACATGTGGGTAGATAGATATACAGGTAGGTATTTGGATACACATGTGGGTAGATGGAAACATGCATAAATGGATACACATGTGAGTAGATGGATATATATTGGGTAGATGCATGTAATATAATCACATGTGGGTAGATGGATACACATGTGGGTAGATAGATACACATATGAGTGGATGAAAACACATGTGGGTCAATGAATACTCATGTGGTTTGATGGGTATATATGTAAGTAGATGGATACACATATGTGTAGAATGAATGATACACATGTGGATAGATGATTAACGTATGTTTAGATGGATAACCTTGTGTGTTTATGGATACACATATAGGAAAATGAATATATATATTGTTAGATAAATACAATGAATATACATAAGAGTAATGGATACCCATGCGAGTGGGTTGATGGATGCACATTTGGGTAGATGGATACACATATGGTTAGTAGTATACTAATGTAAGTAGATGGATACAACTGTGGTTAGATGGACACACTTGTAGGTAGATAGATACTTATTTGCATAGATAGATACATATTAGTGTAGATGGATACATATGTAGGTAGATTAGTACACATGTGAGTAGATAGGTACACATGTGGTTAGAAGGATACACATAACAATAGATGAATACACATGTGAGTAGATGGATACTCACTTTTTTAGATAGATATGCACATGTGTAGATGGATACATGTGTATGTAGATGGATACAATGGATACATATGTGGATAGATAGACACACAAATGTTTTGATGAATACAATGAATACATATGTGTGTGAATGGATATACATGTCATTAGATGCATACACAAATGCATAGAATGATACACATGTACATAGATGTATACACATGTCATTAGATGGATACACATATGCTTACAATGATACACATGTGCATAGATGGATACACATGTGGACAGTTAGATACATGAGTAGGTAGATGAATACACATGTAGGTAGAATGATACACATGGGGGTAGATGAATACTTACTTATGTAGATATATACACATCAGGTATATGGATACATATGTAGGAAGATTACTACACATGTGGGTACATGAATACACATGTGCATAGATGCATACAAATCTGGGTAGATGGGTTCACATGTGGGTAGATGTATAAGCATATAGGAAGATGGACACATATTTGGTTAGATAAATACAATGGATACACATATGGGTAATGGATACCATGTGAGTAGATAAATATACATGGGGTAGATGTATACACATTTTGGTAAATGGATACATAAGTGTATAGAAGGATATCTATGTGGGTAGAGGATACACATGTGGGTAGATAGATACATGTGTGTATTCAGATATGCATTTGGATAGATGGATGCACATGCATGTAGATGAATACATATGTGGGTAGAAGAATACATATGTGGGTAGAAGGATACTAATGGGAGTTGTTGTATACATACGTGGGTAGTTGGATACATAAGTGCATAAATGGATACACATGTGGGTAGATGAATACACACATGGGTGTATGGAAACCCATGTGGGTAAATTGATATGGATGTGGTTAGATGGCATACACATGTGGTAGTTGGATACATAGGTGAGTAGATGGATACAATGGAAGCATGTCCGGGTAGATGGATAAATATATGAGTAGATGGATACACATGAGAATACATGGATTCACAAGTGGGTACATGTATACAGTTGTTGGCAAATGGGTATACATATAGGTGGAGGAAAATAGTTGGTCAGTAGACACACATGTGTGTAAATGGATATATATGTAAGATGTATAGAAATGTGGGTAAAACGATACACTTTTGGGTAGATAGATACACATGTGGGAAGATGGATACACATGTAAGTAGATGGGCACACATGTGGGTTGATGGATATAAAAGTGTGTAAAAAGATACACATATGAGTAGGTAGATACACATGGGTAGAAGTATACACATGTATGTAGAAGGATATATATATATATATATGGAGTAGATGAATACACACTTGGGTACATGGATACACATGTGGTTAGTTTGAAAAACATGAGAGTAGATGGATACATGTGTGAGTAGATGAATACACATATGGGTAGATTGATACAGAATTTGGATAAATCGATACATATATCTGTAGATACATATGTGGATAGAAGGATACACATGGCATTAAATAGATATACATGTGAGTAGATTGATACTCATTTGGGTAGATGGAAACACATGTGTGTAGACGGATACATATGTATGTAGATGGATACATTGGATAATGTGGATAGATAGATAAACATGAGATTCAATGGATACATATGTGTGCGGATGAATACATATTTAGCTAGATGGATACACATATGGGTAGAATGATACACATGTGAGTAGATGGATACACATGTAGGTTGATGGATACACATATGGGAAGAGGAACACATATTTTTCAGATAAAAACAATGAATACATATATAGGTATTGGATGCACATGGTGGTGAATAGATACATATGTAGGTAGATGAATACACATGCAGTTAGAAGGGTACACATGTGGGTAGATGAATAAGCATCTGGGTAAATGGATAAACTTGTGGGTAGATAAATTCACATGGGGGTAGATGTATACACATTTTGGCAAATGGCTACATATGTCGCTAGATGGGATACCTTTGTGGGTAGAAGATACACATGTGGGTAGATGGATACATGTGTGTATTCAAATAGGCATTTGGATAGATGGATAAACATGAGAGGAGATTAATACAATGGATAAATATGTGAGTAGAAGAATACACACATGCATAGCTGGATATACATGTGAGTTGATGGATATGTGCATGCATAGATGAATAACATATGTGGGTAGAAAAATACACATGGCTATAAGGATACTCATGGGGGTAGTTGGATACATGTGTGAGGAGATGGATATACATGTGGGTAGATGTATACACATGTTGTTATATGTATATGCATATGGGTAGACAGATACACATGAGAGTACATAGATTCACATGTAGGTACAGGTATACAGTTGTTGGTAGATGGGTATACATGTAGGTGGAGAAAAACAGATTTGGTTTGGTAGATACACATGTGTAGATGGATATATATGTGATTAGATGGATAGAAATGTGGGTAAAATGGTACACTTATAGGAAATAGATACACATATGGGTACATGGATACACATGTGGGTAAATGGATGCATGCGTGAGCAAAAGGATACATATGTGCATGGATGGATACACACATAGGAAGAAGGATACACATGTTGGTAGATAGATACACATGTGAGAAGATGGATACAGTGAATAAATATGTAGGTAGAAGAATACTCATGTGTGAAGCTGGATACACATGTGGGTAAATGGGTAGACATATGGGTTAACAGATATGCATATGCGTAGATGGATGCATGTGGGTAGATGGAAATATATGCAGGTTGGATACACATGTGGGATGTCAGATACACATATGATAGATGGATACAGTGGATACACATATGGGTGGGTAGATGCACATGTGGGTAGATGGATACACATGTGTGCAGAATTATAAAATTTTGTGTAGTATGATAGACCTGTGGATAGATGGATATACATATGGATAGATGGATATACATATGAATTGATAGATTAACATGTAGGTAAATGAATACACATGTGGGTAGATGAGTGTATATGTGGCTAGACAGATACACATATGGGTAAAATGATTCACATGTGAGTAGATGGATAGATAAGTGTTTAGATGAATATCATGTGAGCTTATGGATGCATATATCGGAAGATGGGTACATATTTAGTTAGATAAATACAATAGATATATACATATGGGTAATGGATACACGAGGGTGGATGGATACACATTTGGGTAGACAGATACACATTTGGGTAGGCAGATACACATTTAAGTAGATGAATAAACATGTGGGTAGATAAAAAAGTTGTGGGTAGATGAATACACTTGGGGAGAGATGTATACCCATGTTGTGAAATGGATACAATTATAGGTAGATGGATACTCAGGATGGTAGAGGATACACATGTTGGTAGATGGATGCATGTGGGAAGTTGGATATGCATGTGTATAGATGGATACCCATGCATGTAAATGGATAAATATATGGGTAGAAGAATGCACATGTGCTTAGTTGAATACACATGTGGGTAGTTGGAATCACACATGGGTAAATAGATACATATGTGGGTAGATGGATTAACATGTGGGTAGAAGGATACCTGCGTGGGTAGATGAATACACATGTGGGCAAAAGGATATACATGACAGTAGATGGATACACATGTGGATTGATTGATACACATCTGTGTAGATGAATACACATATTTGTAAGTGGGTACATATGTGAGTAGATGGATACAATGAATACATATGTGTGGGTGGATACACATGTAGTTAGATGGATAGACATATGGGTAAAATAATGCACATGTGGGTAGATGCATACACATGTGGGTAGTTTGATACACATGTGTGTGAATGGATATACATATCATTACATGGACACATACATAGGTCAATGGATACACATGTGGAGAGATGGGTATATATGTGAGTAGAGGGATACACATATTGGTATAATGATACTCTTGTAAGTAGATAGATACCCATATCTACTTAGGTGGATACACATGTGGGTAGATGGATACACATGTGGGCCAATGGATATATATGAGGGTAGATGAATACACATGTTGGTAAAATAATACACATTTGTGTATATGGATACGTTTGTGAGTAGAATGTTACAATGGATATTCATGTGGGTAGATGGATACGCATGTGGTTAAATGAATACATATATGGGTAGTCAGATATGCATTTGATAGATGGATACACATGACGGTAGATGGGTACACATGTGGGTAGATGCACATGTGGGTAGATGGATACACATGACGGTAGATGGGTACACATGTGGGTAGATGAATACACATGTGAGAAGATGGATACTCAAATGGGTAGATGGACACCCATGTGTCCGCATCTACTCAAATGGGTAGATGGGTACACATGTGAGTAGATGGATACTCTTATAGGTACATGGATACACATGTGAGTAGAAGCATACATATATGGGTATGGGTATGCCCATATATGTATGGACATACGTCCATATATGTGGGTAGATGGACATACATGTAGATAGAATGATACACATGATGGTAGATGGATACACATGTGAGAAGATGAATACAATGGATAAATATGTGGGTAGATGGATACATTTGTGGGCAGAATGATTCACATGTTACTGGATGGATATACATGTGCCTAGTTGGACACACATATGGGCAGATATACATGTATCTGGTATCTACATACACATGTGCTTATAAGGATACCTATGTGTGTGTACAAGGATATGCATGTGGGTAGATGGATACACATGTGGGTAGGTGAATACACATGTTAGTAGGTGGATACACATGTGAGTAGATAGATTCAATGCATATATATGTTGGTAGCTGGATATAATGGATACATATGTGCCTAGGTGGATACACAGGTGGAAAGATGGAGACACATGTGAGTAATTGGACACACATGTTGGTAGATGTATATACACTTTTGGGGAGATAGATACACACATCTCTAGACAATACACATATGGGTAGATGTATGCACATATGAATAGATATGAATACATATGTGTGTAGATGGATACAGATTTGGGTAGAATACTCATGTCGGTAGACAGATACACAAGTGCATAGATGGATACACTTGTGGTGAGATGTATACATATTTGTGTAGATGGACACAATGGATGCACTTATCAGTACATGGATACCTATGTGGTTTGATGGATATTTATTGGGTACATAGATACACATGTGGATAGGATGATACACATGTGGATAGTTGGGTTCATGTAGAGGCAGTTGGATACACATGTGGGTAGATGGATACACATGTCACTAGAGCAACCCACATGTGATTAGACTGAAACACATGTGGATAGGTGGATTCAAATGGTGGATATACATTTCTGTAGCTGGAAACACATGTGGGTATTTGGACACATTGAATACACAAGTGAATAGATTGATAAACGTGTGTGTAGATTTATAAATATATTCATAGATGGCTACACATATGGATAGGTAAATACACATCTGAGTAGATGAGTACACATGACAATAAATGGATAAAATAGAAGCATATGGATAGAAGAATACATATGTTGTAGATGGATACATATGTGAGTAGATGTATACACATGTAGGTATATGGATAAAAAATACACATATGGTTAAGTAGAATCACATGTGGGTAGATGGATACACATATGGATATATGGACACACATGTGGGTAGATGGATACACTTGTGTGTAGATGGATACATATGTAGGTAGATGGATATAATGGATACATATATGTGTAGATGAATACACGTGTGAGTAAATAGACATCTGGGTCAAAGGATAATCATTTGGTTAGAGGAATACTAATGTGTGTAAATGGATACTCATGTAGGTAGACAGATGCATGTGTGTTTAGATGTATACACATGTGGGTAGAAGAATACACATGTGGTAGATGAAAACAAATGTAGGTAGATGTATACACATGAGGGTACATTGATACATATGTAGGTAGATGGATAAAGTAGTTGAATACTCCTGTGTAGACATAGATATACATTCCGATAGATGTATACACATGTGGGTAGATGGATATAATGAATTTACACTGGATAGGTGGATACCCATTGGGTAGATGGATATGTAAGTGGGTAGGTGGATTCATATGTGAATAGATGGATACACGTGAGGGTAGATGGATAGATATGTCAGAATATGGATACAATGGATACGTATGTGGATGGATGTCTACATATGTGGGTAGATGTATGCACATACAGGTAGGATGATACACTTGTGGGTGTTTGGATATATATGTGGGTAGTATAATACTCAAGTGGGTAGATGCATACACATGTGCATTGTTGGATACACAGGTGGGTAGATGGATACACTTGTGAGTAGAAGGATACATATTTGGTTTGATGGAAACACATGTGGATATATGGATATATGTTGGTAGATAAATACAAATGTGGGTTAAAATGATACACATACACGTAAGTAGATACACATGTGGGTAGAAGGATACACATGTGGGTAGAAGGATACTCATGTGGGTAGGTGGATACTCATGTAGGTAAATGGATACACGTGGAAGTAAATGTATATGAATGTGAAAAAATGGATACACATTTTGGAGGAAGAATATACATGTGGGTAGATGGATACATAAGTAGGTAGTTGGATACACATGTAGATAGATAGATATACATGTGGGTAGATGGATACATAGGTGTGTAGATTGATACACATTTTGATCAATGGATACCCAAGTGGGTAGATGGATACAAATATGGGTAGAATGACACATATATGGGTAGATAGATGCACAAGTGAGTAGATGGATATACATGTCGATAGATGGATACATGTGTGAGTAAATGTATACAATGGATATATAGATGGGTAGATGACTACACATATGGGTAGATGGATACATATGTTGGTAGAAAGATACATATGTGTGTGAATATATACAAAGATAGGTAGTTTTATATACATGTGGGTAGATGGATACACATGTGTGGATACATATGTGGGTAGACGAATACATATGTGTGTAGCTGGGTACACATGTGGATAGATAAATACACTTGTAGGTAGATCAGTACACATGTGAGTAGATGCATACATATATGGTTAGTTGAATACACATTTGGGTAGATGGAAAAACTTGTGTAAATGGATATACACGTGTTTTGATGAACATGTGTGTGTAGATGGATACAATGGATATATGTGCATATAGATGTATACACAGTGGGTAGATAGATAAACATGTGAGTATTAGGATACTCATATGGGTAAATGGATACTCATGTGGCTAAATGTAAATACACGTGGGTAGATAGATATTCATATGCATAGATGGATACACGTGTGTAGATGGATACAAATGTGGGTAGATAGATGCACATATGGGTATTGGTATAACCATGTGAGTAGATGGATAATCATGTGGGTAAATGGATACACATGTGGGTAGATGAAAACACATGGATTGGTGGATACACATGTAGATAGAAAAATACACATGTGGGTAGAGGTATACATATGTGGGTAGATGAATAAAAATGTAGGTAGATTACGAACATGTGGGTAAATAGATACATATGTTGTTAGGTGGATAAACATATGGTTAGATGATTCAAAGTAAATATATCTGGGTAGATGGCTACATATGTGGGTAGATAGATGCACATTTGGGTAGATGAATACACATCTTGATAGTTGGAGAACATGTAGGTAGACGAATACATCTGTGGGTAGATGGATGCTATGAATACATATTGGATAGGTCAACACATATATGGGTAGACAAATACATAGGCGGGTAGTTTTATACAAGTGAGGGTAGATGGATACAGATGAGGATAGATGAATACACATGTGGGAAGATGAATATAAATTATGTGGATGTACATGTGAGTAGATGGATACACATGTGAATAGTTGGATATACATATATGTACATGGATACACATTTTGGTCAATGAATAGCCATGTGGGTAGAAGAATATTTTGGTGGGTAGATGGATACAAATGTAGGAAGAATGATACACATATGGGTAGATAGATAAACATGTGAATTGATGGATACACATGTTGGTAGATGGATATACATGTGGGTAGAAGGATATGTGTGTGGGTAGATGGATATACATGTCAAGATATGGATACACATGTGAGTAGATGGATAAAATGAATACATAGGTGGGTGGATGGATACACATGTGCGTAATTTTTTAGCATTTTATTTTTTATTAGATATATTCTTTATTTACATTTTAAATGATTTCCCCTTTCCTGGATCCCCCTGCCCCGAAAGTCCCATAAGCCTTCTTCCCTCCCCCTGATTCCCCAATCACCCCCTTCCTGCTTCCCTGTCCTGGTATTCCCCTACACTGCTGCATCGACCCTTTCCAGGACCAGGGGCCTCTCCTTCCTTCTTCTTGGCCATCATTTGATATGTGAATTGTGTCTTGGGTATTCCGAGCTTCTGGGCTAATATCCACTTATCAGTGAGTGCATACTATGTGCGTTCTTTTGTGATTGGGTGACCTCACTTAGGATAATATTTTCCAGTTCCACCCATTTGCATAAGAATTTCATGAATTCATTGTTTTTAATAGCTGAGTAGTTCTCCATTGTATAAATGTACCACATTTTTTTGTATCCATTCCTCCATTGAGGGATATCTGGGTTCTTTCTAGCTTCTGGCTATTGTAAATAGGGCTGCTATGAACATAGTGGATCATGTGTCCTTCTTACATTCTGGAGAATCATTTGGGTATATGCCCAGGAGTGGTATAACAGGGTCCTCCAGTACTATCATGCCCAATTTTCTGAGGAACCACCAGACTGACTTCCAGAGTGGTTGTACCAACTTGCAATCCCACCAGCAGTGGAGGAGTGTTCCTTTTTCTCCACATCCTTGCCAACACCTGCTGTCTCCTGAGTTTTTGATCTTAGCTATTCTGACTGGTATAAGGTGAAATCTCAGGGTTGTTTTGATTTGCATTTCCCTGATAACTCAGGATTGGAACATTTCTTTAAATGCTTCTCAGACATTGATATTTCTCTGGTGAAAATTCTTTGTTTAGCTCTGTACCCCATTTTTTAATAGTGTTATTTAGTTCTCTGAATTCTAACTTCTTGAGTTCTTTGTATATATTGGATATTAGCCCTCTGTCAAATGTAGGGTTGGTAAAGATCTTTTTCCAGTTTGTTGGTTGCCACTGTGTCCTATTGACAGTGTCCTTTGCCTTACAGAAACTTTGTAATTTTATGAGGTCCCATTAGTCAATTATTGATCTTAGAGCATAAGCTATTGGTGTTCTGTTGAGGAAATTTTCCCCTGTTCCCATGTCCTCAAGGGTCTTCCCCAGTTTCTTTTCTATTAGTTTCAGTGTGTCTGGTTTTATGTGGAAGTCCTTGAACTACTTAGACTTGAGCTTAGTATAAGGAGATAAGCATGGATCAATTTGCATTCTTCTGCATGCTAGCCAGCAGTTGAACCAGCATGATTTATTGAAAAGGCTATCTTTTTTCCACAGAATGGTTTTAGCTCCTTTGTCAAAGATCAAGTGACCATAGGTGTGTAGGTTCATTTCTGGGTCTTCAATTCTATTCCATTGATCTACCTGCCTATCACTGTACTAATACCATGTAGTTTTTTTTTTTAACACTATTGCTCTGTAGTACTGCCTAAGGTCCAGGATACTGATTCCCCCAGAAGTTCTTTTACTGTTGAGAATAGTTTTAACTATCCTGGGTTTTTTGTTATTTGGATGAATTTGAGGATTGCTCTTTCTAACTCTATGTAGAATTGAGTTGAGATTTTGATGGGGATTGCATTGAATCTGTATATTGCTTTTGGCAAGATGGCCATTTTTACTATATTAATCCTGCCAATCCATGAGCATGGAAGATTTCTCCATCTTCTGAGGTCTTCTTTGATTTCTTCCTTCAGAGACGTGAAGTTCTTGTCATACAGATCTTTCACTTGTTTGAATAGAGTCACACCAAGGTACTTTATTTTGTTTGTGGCTATTGTGGAGGGTGTCATTTCCCAAATTTCTTTCTCAGCCTGTTTATCCTTTGAGTATAGGAATACTTCTGATTTGCTTGAGTTGATTTTATAACCAGCCACTTTGCTGAAGTTGTTTATCAGCTGTAGAAGTTCTCTGGTGGAGTTTTTTGGGTCTCTTAAGTATACTATCATATCATCTGCAAATAGTGATAATTTGATTTCTTCTTTTCCAGCTTGTATCCCTTCTACCTCCTTTTGTTGTATAATTGCTCTAGCTAGAACTTCAAGTACTATATTGAATAAATATGGAGAGGGCAGCCTTGTCTACTCCCTGATTTTAGTGGGATTGCTTCAAGTTTCTCTCTATTTAGTTTGATGTTGGCTACTGGTTTACTGTATATTGCTTTACACTATGTTTAGATATGGGCCTTGAATTCCTATTCTTTCCAAGACTTTTAACATGAAGGGATGCTGAATTTTGTCAAATGCTTTTTCAGCATCTAATGAAATGACCATGTGGTTTTTTTCTTTGAGTTTGTTTATGGAGTGGATTACATTGATGGATTTCCATATAGTGAACCATCCCTGCATCCCTGGGATGAAGCCTACTTGATCATGGCGAATGATTGTTTTGATATGTTCTTGGATCCAGTTGGCAAGAATTTTATTGAGTATTTTTACATCGATATTCATAGGGGAAATTGGTCTGAGGTTCTCTTTCTTTGTTGGATCTTTGTGTGGTTTTGGTATCAGCAAAATTGTGTCTTCATAGAACAAGTTGGGTAGTGTTCCTTCTGTTTCTATTTTGTGGAATAGTTTGAAGAGTATTAGTGTTGGCCTTCTTTGAAAGTCTGATAGAATTCTGCACTAAAGTCATCTGGTCCTCCGCTTTTTTTGGTTGGAAAACTGTCAATGACCACTTCTATTTCTTTAGGTGTTATGGAACTGTTTAGAT
The DNA here is from genome assembly GCF_947179515.1 of Apodemus sylvaticus. Lineage (NCBI taxonomy): Eukaryota > Metazoa > Chordata > Mammalia > Rodentia > Muridae > Apodemus > Apodemus sylvaticus. The sequence continues at coordinate 159,823,577 of NC_067476.1, read as the reverse complement.
GGTCTATCTGGTTGTGATTTAACTTTGGTATTTGGTATCTGTCTAGAAAATTGCCATTTCATCCAGATTTTCCAGTAGTAGGATCTGATGTTTTTTTTTTTTTAATTTCCCCAGGTTCCTTTGTCTATGTCTCCCTTTTCATTTCTGATTTTGTTAATTTGGATACTGTCTCAGTGCCTTCTAGTTAGTCTGGCTAAAGGTTTATCTATCTTGTTGATTTTCTCAAAGAACCAGCTCCTGTTTTTGTTGATTCTTTATATAGTTCTTTGTGTTTCTGCTTGGTTGATTTCAGCCCTGAGTTTGAAGATTCCCTGACTTCTACTCCTCTTGGATGCATTAGCTTCTTTCTGTTCTAAAGTTTTCAGGTGTGCTGTTAAGCTGCTAGTGTATACTCTCTCCAGTTTCTTTTTGTAGACACTCAGAGTTATGAATTTTCCTCTTAGCACTGCTTTCATTGTGTCCCATAAATTTGGGTCCCATAAAATTGTGCCTTCATTTTCATTAAATTCTAAAAAGTCTTTGATTTCTTTCCTTATTTCTTCCTTGACCAAGTCATCACTAAGTAGAGCATTGTTCAGCTTCCATGTGCATGTGGGCTTTCTGTTGTTTTTGTTGCTATTGAAGACCACTCTTACTCCATAGTGATCTTATAGGAGGCATGGGATTAGTTCAATCTTCTTATATCTGTTAAGGTCTGTTTTGTGACCAATTAGATGGTCAATTTTGGAAAAGGGACCATGAGGTGCTGAGAAGAAGGTATATTCTTTTGATTTAGGATAAAATGTTCTATAGATATCTATTAAATCCATTTGGTCCAAAACTTCTGTTAGTTTCACCATGTCTCTGTTTAGTTTGTGTCTCCCTGATCTGTCCATTGAGGAGAGCGGGGTGTTGAAGTCACCCACAATTATTGTGTGGAGTGCGATGTGTGCTTTAAGCTTTAGTAAAGTTTCTTTTATGAATGAGGGTGCCCTTGTATTTGGGGCAGAGATTTTCAGAACTGGGAGTTCTTCCTGGTAGATTTTTCCTTTGATGAGTATAAATTGTCCTTCTGTGTCTTTTTTGATAATTTTCGGTTGAAAGTCTATTTTATTGGATATTATAATAGCTACTCCAGCTCATTTCCTGGGACCATTTGGTTGGAAAACAGTTTTCCAGCCTTTTACTCTGAGGTAGTGTTTGTCTTTGACACTGAGATTCATTTCTGGTATGCAGCAAAATGTTGGGTTCTGTGTACTTATCCAGTCTTTTTTTTTATTGGGGAATTAAATCCATTGATGTTAGGAGATATTAAGGGATAGTGATTGTTGCTTCCTGCTATTTTTAATGTAATTTTTATGTTTGTGTGGTTATCTTCTTTTGGGTTTGTTGAAAGAAGATTAATTTCTTGCTTTTCCTAGTTTGTAGTTTCCCTCCTTTTGTTGGTGTTTTCCATTCATTATCCTTTGAAGGGCTGGATTTGTGGAAAGATACTGTGTAAATTTGTTTTTGTCATGGAATACCTTGATTTCTCCATCTATGGTAATTGAGAGATTTGCTGGATATAGCAGTCTGGGTTGTCATTTGTGTTCTCTTAGAGTCTATGACGTCTGCCCAGCCTCTTCTGGCTTTCATAGTCTCTGATGAGAAGTCTGGTGTAATTCTGATAGGTCTGCTCTTATATGTTACTTGACCTTTTTTCCTTACTGCTTTTAATATTCTTTCTTTGTTTAGTACATTTGGTGTTTTAATCATTCTGTGACGGGAAGAATTTCTTTTCTGGTCAAATCTATTTGGAGTTCTGTAAGCATCTTGTATGTTCATGGGCATCTCTTTCTTTAGGTTAGGGAAGTTTTCTTCTATAATTTTGTTGAAGACAAGTTGGAAATCTTCACTCTTTTCTATACCTATAATCCTTTGGTTTGGTCCTCTCATTTTGTCCTGGATTTCCTGGATGTTTTGGGTCAGGAGCTTTTTGCATTTTGCATTTTCTTTGACTGTTGTGTCAATGCTTTCTATGGTATCTTCTGCATCTGAGATTCTCTCTTCTAACTCTTGTATTCTGTTGTTGATGCTTGTATCCATGTCTGTTGACTTCTTTTCTAGGTTTTCTATGTCCAGATTTGTTTCCCTTTGTGATTTTTTTTTAATTATTTCTACCTCCGTTTTTAGATCCTGGATGATTTTATTCAATTCCTTCATCTGTTTTGTTGTGTTTTCCTGCAGTTCTTTAAGGGCTTCTCCCTATTTACTTGTGTTCTCCTGTATTTCTTTAAGTGAGTTATTTATGTCCTTATTGAAGCCTTCTAACAGCATCATGAGCTGTGATTTTAAATTCAAATATTGCTTTTCTGGTGTGTTGGGGTATCCAGGACTTGCTTTTGTGGGAGAATTGGGTTTGGATGGTGCCATATTGCCTTGATTTCTGTTAGTAACATTCCTTCGTTTGCCTTTTGTCATCTGGTTGTCTCTGGTGTTAGTTGGTCCTGCTGTCACTGGATGGTGCTTGTTCCTCCTGTGTGCCTGCAAGCCTATCTCAGCACCCCTGGGTGACTGACTTTCCCCTGGCACAGAGTGCTCTTGGGCTGCCCAGCTCCTGGGTATAGGTGGGGCCCTGGCAGATGGAATCCCAAGTGATCTACACTCAGGTGTTCCCTGTGTGCCTGGCTACACTTGTCTGCTCAGTTACAGGAGCAAAGATGGTGGCCTCACCTCTAAATGTGTGATTCCCTCTAACCATAGGACTCCCTGCAGGGCAGATATCCCCTGGCAGGGTAGTTGTACAGCTGGCTGTGGTGCTGCCCAGCTCCTGGATGTAGGTCAGGCCCTGGCAGTCCGAGTCCCAAGTGATCTTACACTTGGATGTTCTCTGCATTCCTGGCTGTAACAGCCAGCTCAGTCGCAGAAGTCAAGATGGTCACATGTGTGTAATTAAATAGTTGATGTAGTCATGTGTGGGTAGTTAGATATATATGTAGGGAGATGTATACACATGTGGGTAGATGAATACAACTGTAGGTAGATGTATACACATGTGGGTGATGGATACATATGTGAGTATATGGATACACATGTAGGTAGATGGATACAATGGAAATACATCTGAGTAGATGAATACATATGTGAGTAGATAGATTTCCTTATGGGTAGATATGGTAGATATATGTCCTACATATGTGGTAGATATATGTCCTACATATGTGGTAGATATATGTCCCACATATGTGGTAGATGTGCATTTGGGTAGATGGATATCCTTGTGGGTAGTTGAAGATCATGTGCATAGATGGAAACACATATGGGAGGATGGATACTATCAATACACATTGGATAGCTGGATATACATGTGGCTGGCTGGATACACAAGTGGGTAGTTGAATACACTTGGGATGAATTCACATGAGATTACATGGATACACATGTGGGTAGATCAATAGGCATTTTGGTCGATGAATACCCATTTGGGTAGATGAATATTTAGGTGGGTAGATGGATACAAATGTGGGTAGAATGATTTATATGTGGGTAGATAGATGCACATGTGGGTAGATGGATATAAATGTGAGTAGATGGATACACATGTTGATAGTGGATACAACATGTGAATAGAAGGATGCATAAGTGAGTGGATGGATACACATGTTGGAGGATGGATACACATGTGGGTAGAAAGATAACATGTGGGTGAGCGAAAACACATGTGCATATTTTGATACACATGAGGGTGATGCATACACATGTGGGTAGATGGATATATGTGACTAAAGGGATACACACGTGGTTAGAATGACTCACATGTGGTTAGAAGGATACACTTGTGGGTAGATGGATAAGAAGTTAGGAACTTGTATACATATGTGGGTAGATGGATACAATGATACACATGTGGGAACATGGATACATATATGGGAACATGGATACATGTATGGGTACATGGGTACATCACATATATGAGTAGATGGATACAATGCATACACATGTGGGTAGATAGATACACATGTGGGTAGATCGATATACTGATTATATATGTGAGTAGGTGAGTACACATGTGGGTAGATTAATACACTGATTACATATGTGAGTAGGTGGATACACATGTGGGTAGATCAGTATACTGATTGCATGTGTGAGTAGGTGGATACACATGTGGGTAGAACAGTACACTGATTACATGTGTGAGTAGGTGGATACACATGTGGATAGCTGGATACACTTGTTGATAAATGCGTGCACATGTGTGTAGAGGGATATACATTTGGGCTGATGGAAACAGATGTGGGCAGATGACTATATATGTAGGTAGATGGATACAAATGTGGGTAAAATGAGTAGATACATATGAGTAGATACATACACATGTGGGTAGGTGGATACACATGTGAGTAGAATGATCCACATGTGGGTAGTTGTATACATAGATCAATCGATATATATACATGTGGGTTTATGAATATATATGTGGGTAGATGGATCCACATTTGTGTAGAAAGATACACAAGTGGGTAGATGGATACATATGCAAGTAGATGAATAGATTTGTGTATAGATTGTGTAAAGGTGGGTAGAAGGACACACATTTGAGTAGATATTTAAAAGTATGTAAATATATACAATAAATACATGGATACATATGTGGGTGATGGATATACATGTGGGTAAATGGATACACATTTAAGTAGATGTGTGTATATATATATATATATATATATATATATATGTAGATGGATAAAAGGGACACACTTGTGGGTAGATCAATATAATGAATACACATGTGTGTAGGTGGATACACATGTCAGTAGAAGGATACACTAGTAGGTAGATGGGTACACTTGTAGGTAAAGAGATACATATTTGGGTTGATTGAAACACATGTGAATATATGGATATATATGTAGATATATGGATACAAATATTGGTAAAATGATACATATATTGCTAGATAGATACACTTGTGCACTGAAAGTACCTATGTGACTAGATGGATACACAGGTGGGTAGAAAGAAACATATGACAGTAGATTTATACACATATGAAATGGTGGATACAATGGATAAATATCTGGGTAGATGAATACACATATACACAGATGGATACACATATAGGGTAGAATGATACACATGGGGGTAGATAATACAAATGTGGGTAGATGGATACATATGTGGATAGATGGATACACATGTGGATAGAATTATACACATATGGGTAGGCAGATACACTAGTTGGTAAATGGATATGAATTTGGGTAGATGGATACACGTGTGATCAGATGGAGGAACATGTGAGCAGATGTATACATATATGGGTAGATGGATACACATGTGGGTAGATGTATATATATGTGGGTAGATGGATTCATATGTAGGTAAAGGATACACATGTGGGCAGATTGAGCCTATATGGATTGATGGATACATATGTGGCTAGAGGGATACACATGTGGGTAGATGCTTATACATGTGGGTAGATGGATAAAATAAATACATATGTGACATCAATTAATATATTGGTAGATGGATGCACACATGTATAGATGAATACACATGTGTGTAAATGGATACACATGTAAGTAGATGGATGCACATGTGGATAGATGGGTACATGTCTTAGACGGGCATGACAGTTGATGGATACACATATGGCTAGAATAATACACATGTGGGGAGATGTATACATATAAGGTAAATGGATAAAATGTGGGTAGATGCATACACATGTGGGTAGATAAACACCCATGTAAGTAAATGGATACACATGTGGGTAGATGGGTACATATGTGGGTATGTGGATACACATGTTGGTAGATGGATACATACATGGATAGATGGATACACATGTGGGTAGATGGATACCCTGGATACATGTGGATAGATGGATCAGAAGACATGATGGATTTAATGGTAGATAGATGGGGATGAATAAATGCATGCATGTAGGAAGGATGGATAGGTGGCTCTTTGTGTGGGTAGATGTGTGGTGCCAAGAGGGATGGATGGAGAGTTATTTGGAGAAGAGTTTATGTAGATGGCAAGAGTTTAATTCACAGTCATTTTGTAAGGTTAGTCCTCATAATATTTTAATAAACGTTAGATTGAGTCACTGTAATTTAGAATGAGTTCCACAGAACCATCACCCCACAATCTTACGAGAGGTGTATTTTAAAATACTCCTACTCAGGTTTGAGAAACACTGCACATTACAACCTGCTCGTGGAGGGCTCATTAGCATGCGAGCCCTGAGATTTCCTACAGTGACAAATGCATTCTGCTCAACCGCTATAGTTCAGCGTTGTCTTAACTCAGCACAGTTATCCCTTATTGCAGAGTCTTTATGTGGGCGAATTCCCCAGCACAGAGAAGCTGGTGGAGACTCACAAAGTATGGAGCTGGGTAGCTGAAACTCTGCTAAATGGGGACCAGACAGGACCCTGCAAGGCAGGCGCTGACTTGGGACTGGTCTGCCTTTGTTTCCAAGCCGAGGCGAGGCGTTGGGGGAGGGAAAGCGTCTCTCCTGCTTTGGGGAGCCTCTCACGACTCAGTACTGAGTCATCCCACTTTACCTTCCTTTGTTACCCTGGCAAGCTTTCAGATGGTTTTAGCAGAGGCGGCGATACAATGCCACAATGATAAAATACCACCTCTTCTGCTGGGAACAAGAGATTGGGAGGAATCTGATCATTTTTCCTGTAGAAGTCATCTTGCATTTCAAAGCAGAGTCTCTCCAACCTTTTCAACAGCTTCAGAACACAAAAACCTAAGACCCAAAGGCTCAGGAGGGAGAAGCCTGCTGGGCTGCTCCTCCCCCACACCCATCCAGAGAAGAAGGCAGGCTGCACAGACCCTCTGGGGCTCTTCCAGGGGGGTCCCTCCACATCCCACCGTCGCTGCACTCGCTCACCCCCATGTCACCTCCCTCCTTCCATGACCACATCCCTCCAGCCCTGCACCGTCACACACACACACACACACACACAGGGCCTGGCACAAGAGGTTTGCACAACTGATGTCTTCCCTGAGTTGCATTGCCAGATGTGAGGCCTCTCAGCAGAACACCAACAGGCTGGGCAGAGCTGTGTAAGAATCTGCAGCTTACCCTGAAGAGAAGACTAGGAGATCATCAGCTCTGAGGCTCCCTTACAGTTTTCCTGCCCTGGATCCCAGGACTCTCCAGACCCACCATCCTACCCCAAAGGGGGAGAAAAGACCAGGCCATGCAGGGCTCTGGGACAGCAGGTGTTTCAGATTTGCAGTCCATGTGCTGCTCACTGTCCTGACAGCCCTTGGGGCACAGCACGCTCAGAGGCTATGCTCTGCAGTTAGGGTTAGCTGGAGCCATGACATGTTGCCTCTTTGAAACTTTCAGGGTCTCCACCCAGTATAATTGAGCAATATTTCAACATTTTTAGTTTCCAAATTTGGGAGGAGTTCGCATAAAAGACCTTCAAAATGAGGCTTTCAGATCCCCAGAGCAACCCAGCCCACCCCAGCCTCTGCTCCTCCATCTCACCAGCTCCACCCTTCAGACTGTCAGTTTACAACTCTTGAAGCCCTGGATATGGGGGCCTGCGGCCTTGGCTGTGGTCCTTGCTCACACTGCTTCCCTTCTCAGGAAAAGCTACTGTTTTGGGTTTTTAGTTTGGGGTTTTAGGGTTTTATTTTAATTAATTTTTTAATTAATCATTCCATTTGTTTACATCTTAAATGATATCCCCTTTCCTGGTTACCCCTCCACAAGCCCCCATCCCATCTGTCCTCTCCCCCCTCCCCTTTGCCTCTATGAGGGTGCTCCCTCACCCACTCACTCCTCCTCACTGCTCCAGTATCCCCCTACACTGGGGCATCAAACCCCCAAAGACCAGGGGCTTCCCCTCTCATTTAACCTAGGGACTCCAAAGCATCCACCAAATCCAGCTGCAACTTCCCAACAGTTGTGCAGCTCAGGATGAGATGGTGCTGAACCAGGCCAAGGAGTTACTCAGGGCCCCTGCACCCCCCCCCACTTCATCCTGCCCCCTCTCTCATCTCTCTCTCTCTCTCTTCTCTCTCTCTCTCTTCTCTCTCTCTCTCTCTCTCTCTCTCTCTCTCTCTCTCTCTCTCTCTCTCAATTTCAGTATTTCAGTTCTTGGTTTGAATCCTGGATCTGCAATTATTCCTTGTTGTATTTCAGGGGAGTCATTCTGCTCCTAGGAACCATAATATTTCCTCTTTCGTGTACAACAATCAGAAACAGAGACCTCAGCATAGGACACAAGAGCCCTTCTGCCTTTTGAGGAAGGCCTGTAGTCAGGCCACTTCCTTACTATGTCTCCCTCCCCTTCTGGAACCTTCCTGAAGGCTACATGGTGCAAATAACTCTTGAGAGAATTCCACCTTGCACCCAGAAAAGCCTTGAGAGGCACAGGCTATAGGCCACACGGCCTTGCACCTCAGCTGCGGGGCCTTCTCCATAAGACACCTCACTGAACTGATTTTGCAATTCCAAACTCTGTTAAGATGCAGTTGGTCGATCGATCGCTCAGCAAAAAATCCAGCAGCAGCAAAATTGGCCAGCACATTCTAGAAGGATTAATCACCTACTCCCTTCAAGACATACAGTTAATCAAAAGGTGTAGAACACCTCCCCATCTGCCCTTGAATGACAGCCCCGCCTCAGGGGAGCCTCTGTGAAGCCCACCCCGTCCCCTCACGCCAGTGACCAGTCTTGCTAGCCTCATGGATTTGTGTCTCTGTTTCTAGGGAGTCTGAGTGGGAGGTGGCAGGGCTCTGATGAGCTTGAAGAGCCTCATGCAGTGTCTTCAAGCCCACACAAGGTTGAAAAATCAAGTTCATGGCGGTGTGATGGCTGACACCTGTAATTGCAGCATTTACAGGAGGGTAGCTAAGAGCCCAAGGCCAGAGTAAAACAGAGAGAGAGAGAGAGAGAGAGAGAGAGAGAGAGAGAGAGAGAGAGACAGAGACAGAGACAGAGACAGAGAGACAGAGAGACAGACAGAGAGACAGAGACAGAGAGAAAGGGAGGAAGAGGGGGAGGGAGAGAGGGAGGGAGGGAGAGAGGGAGGGAGAGAGGGAGGAAGGAAGGAAGGAAGGAAGGAAGGAAGGAAGGAAGGAAGGAAGGAAGGAAGGAAGAGAGAGGTAAATTTAAGCCCGTACAAACTATGTCAAGCACATACATATAACTGAGGTTTCCTCCCCTTTCTCTCTTTGAGCTCATGATCTTGACCATTAAATGGGGCTGTGATGTCCTGCTTCACAGTAGTACTAGGAGCTGCTATAAACAAACCCAAATACAGGGTCCAGCTGTTCCAGGACAAGTGTGGATAAAAGCTGTTACCAACATTGTCAAGACAGACAAGCACAGAACATGGAGTGTGTGGTTACAGAGGCCACCGGCAGGCCTAGCTTCCCACCATCATGCCCAGCTTCCTTTGTGACTGCTGGGGATCCAAACTCAGCTCCTCCTGATGATGTGGCTTTACTCGTGGAGCCTTGTCCCCAGCTAAAATGGAAATCATTTTGATAAATAAGATGCTGGAGTATTCTTTGTTTTCAGAGGAACAGCTATGAAGAAATACCTGTGGGTCAGGGAGCCTATGTACACCAAATGCTTTTCACCACAGTGAGACTAAGAGATCAGGCACCACTGCGTCGCTGTCTGTGAGTACCAATCAACCCATGAGGTTCTGGGGCTTTAAAGGGCCTGAGGCTCCCAGGTCTACATTATTCATGGAGGGTGGTCAGAAGCACAGTGCAGAGCAGACTCCAAAGCCACACAGCACTTGGCAGCACACACAGAAAGACCAGAAGAGGCAAGATTTTAGAGACAGAATACAGACTAGAACTTACTTCAGGTAGGGAGATGGGCAGGAATGATAGCTGAGTGGGATTGGGTTTCTTTAGGCCTGGAGGCACACAGCCATGATCCCAGTGCTTGAGGGGCTGGGGCAGGGAGAGACACAAGGTCAAGGTCAGCCTTGTCTACACAGGGAGACCTTTCTGAAAATCAGGAATGGGATTTCTTTTGAAGGTAATAACAAGAATGCTCTAGACTGGACAGGGTGATGGTTATACGCTGAACACAATTTTTAAAAAGCCTCCAAGTATTTGTTTGTTTGTTTGTTTGTTTGTTTTACTTTAAATAGCTCAAGTACTTACTATGTGGTTTGCATGGGAAAAGAAGAGGAGGCAGGAGAGTAGAGGGATAAAGAAAAGAAAGAGTCCATACCAGACACCCGGCTCAGGTCTTCCTGTCTGTCCTGTAAGCCCTGTGCTATATCTCCAATCCCAGTATTACTGTCAGATCTCAGGTCTCCGCACATGTCGAACATACTTACCTCTCCCCAACCCCATGGGGGCTCCTTTCTAAAAGCGTGAGCAGATAAGATGTTTCTGGATTGTATTAGTAACCTAGCACTACATTTTTAATGGAAGATATATTCTAAGATCTTCCTCTGTGTGTACTTGTGCATGTGTGTGCATGGGTGTGTGTGCATGTGTGTGTGTGTGTGTGTGAGACAGACAACACACACACACACACACACACACACGCACACACAAGCACACACCCTGGCTTACCTGACCTGGCAGATATCCACAGCCAAACAGTTTCGGGCTGACCTGTCTGGATGAGCCCTTTTCTGAGGCCATGTGAATTTGTTTCTAAATCCCAGTCTTTCCCAGATTGGCCTCTATGAGGCACTATCTTCAAAAACCATCCACTTTGGGCGACAATTCAGCTCTAAAGAGCATGTTTTCATTCCCGCTGCTGTGCTAGACACAATGGCGAGGCCAGCATCTGTCTCTCTGGGGAAGAATGCAGTCGAAGTACTATGTTTCGGTGCTCTTGCTTGTTAACGGATAGGTAGACGACGAATAAGGAAAGTTGCTTTTCTTTGTTCATGGCCCTGGAGATCTTCGGTAGAACGCAAACATTCGCTCTTTGTTAGTATACACAGGCATTCCAGGACAATGCTGATTAGTGATGTGGGCTTAGCCATGTAGGCTCAGGCTTTTAGCTTCCCTAAAGGGGCTAAATTAATCTCTCAGTGGTTTTTGCTTGAGTGAAACTGTGTGAGCCCCCCCCCCCCCAAGTTGCACCCCCTTGCTCATATGTCAATGGTCATTTGGACATGAGCTAAATTCACTGGTGGGTGAAATGCGAAATGCATGTCCTTTGTAGACTATCATCAGTGGGGTCTCGGTTTACCTCATCTGATCCTCTTAGAAGCCTGGTCTCTGCAGCAAGCAACAGAGACATAGAACCTCAGCACCAGTGCCCATCTTGGGATGGTGGAAGGCTGGCTGAGCTCTCGATGTTTCAGGAGAACAAGGTTTACTCCTCTCAAACATTCTGGAAGAAGATGGATGAAAGAAGTTTTTCAAACTTTTATTTTTTTTCAAATGCCTATTTTTTAATGATGGTTTTTAAATGTTTTAACATCTCTTGTAACTCCCCCACATCCACCCCCACCCCCACCAGAGGTAGTGGGAGAGGATACAGGGGAAGTGGATCTGTTTAGAAAGGGTTCTTTGGAGAAACTCCCATCTTCGTTGTCTGGAAACTGGCAGTTCAGTTCACAGGATAGCGGTCGCAGCTTGATCCACTCCCAAGCACTTCACAGATACACCAGCACTCCAGTTTAGTAGCATCTGGATAGCAAACACGAGTCAGTAGCCGTGGTACTACTTAGGGGAGACAACCAAGCCTCAGCCTCAGCCTCAGCAGAGTCAGAAGGAGGAATGTCAGGAGAAGATCTCTGCTGTGCCTCTCACAGGGAAGTCAAGACCAGCGAAAATATGAGACCCACAAGCGCTGCACAGCCAGCTTTATTAGCAAGCCTAGCTCAGCCCCAGTCACCGTCCGTCAAGTCCGATGTAAACCCTCCAAACATCGAGTGTCCTGCACACATCATGCCTCAGTATGTGCTCCTGTCTCTGATGACGTCACTCTGCCAATCAGCCCAAGTACGTGGAAGCAGTAACACACTGTAGAGCACCACCAGAAGTTTTTGGTGCCTTTTCTCTCTTTGGAGTCCCCCCAAAATTCAGTTCAACTCTACAATGTAAGGTGGACCAATACATGGGTGTCATTAGCAAAGGATCTCTCATCATGTGTCCTTTCACATGCTTGCTTTAGCAGAATATCCTCTCTCCTGTATCTGCTTCAGCGAAATGTTCATTCATGAGTCTCCCTTAGTCTTTCACCCATGTCCACTTCAGGAAAACACTCCTTTATGTGTCTGCCCCAGCAAAACACCATCCAACCGACTTTCCAAAACCCCTTTAAGTTTCCACTTCACCAGGCCACATGAGGCCCAGCCACAAGGATCAGGGGATGGCAGCTACAAGATCGTAGTGAAATGAATCAACATGTTCCAAGGCAGCACATGAATACTGAATAGCTTTGTAAGGAACTGGTGAACTGGGAGGCATTTCTCGGAAACTGTCTATTTAGTACCTTCCTTTGCTCCAAGCTAGCCCTGTCTCCCAGACTTGAATACACCCTCATTAATTTCATAAACACTTTGCAGAGCCCCTGCCATGCTTCCTGCTACACAGGAAGAGGGAAATTTCCAAAAAGAAGGTCGAAGACTAGGCCTTGGGGGTTTCTGCAGTTCCTGAGGAGAGTTGGGGTGGGGGGAAGGAAATCTGGATAATAAGCCAGACATACAATGCTCAACAAGGTCATACAGCAAGCCCAGAGGAAGGTGGGCTGTCTACTTTGGGGTAACCAGAGCCATGGGAATTATTGAAGTAGATATGAAGTTAGACCCTACTGAAATAAAAACCAGTATAGGAGCTCAAGCTGTGGTCTGGAGCACACACTGTAATTCAAGGTTCAGGGTCCACTGTGGTCTATAGGTGATGAGAAAATAGCTCACCCAGAAAGGGTGGAAGACTAGGGACTGAGGAGCAGATGTAGAAACACTGCCATGAGAAGAAAACGCTCTCAGAATCCGGTGAAGGGGGGGGTTGTAGGGGAGGTTGGTGAGCAGACATGCATGTACTCGAGAACTCAGACATGTACACACATTCCCCCACACTCACCTATTCACAAATGCATGCATATACACACACTCACACATGTGCACACACTCACACACATTTACAAATGCATGTATATACACACGCATGTGCACACACATGCACACGTGCATGCACACACTTCCGCACTCACATACATTCATGAATGCATGGATACACACACACAGACACACACACACACAGACACACACACACACAGACACACACACACACACACACCTAGGAGTAGACTTTCTAGGCTCCTTACAGGCTATGCAGAGATCTCACCACAGATACTATGCATGGATTCTTTGCTAACTCACACTGTAGGATACTTGTTAGCTAACACTGTGGGGTGTGTGTGTGTGTGTGTGTGTGTGTGTCCTGGAACTAAAGTTACAGTTGTGAGCCACTACAAGGGTGCTGGAAATCAAACCCGGACCTCTGAAAGTGCAAACAATGCCCTTAACCTCTGAGCTATCTCTCTAGGCCCAACACAGCAGTTCTTAAAGGTAACTTGGGACATAGCTGAGTTGCTAGAGAGTTGGCCTAGCATACATGAAGCCCTGGTCCAGTCTCAAGCACCCCAGGTGTGATGGTGTGTGCACCTGGGAGGTGATGCTGGCAGATCAGAAGTTTGAGGTCACTCTTGAGTCCCAGGCTAGCCCTTAGGAAGCTGTTGCAATTCTGTCTACCTGCATACTAGAATCCTGGCCAGAATCCCTTGCCCATAGGACTTCTTGGAGAAGTAGCTTTTGCACTGGAGTGTTGACAGGAAGGGGACAAGCTCACTACTCTGAAAAATTAAAATCCTCAGCCACTGGGTTGAATAAAACTCTTGACTCTGCCAGCAACTTCAAAGTCGAGATTAAAGGCTGTTCTTAAGACTTAAAGGCACAGCACGGGTGGTTTTAGGTTGTGGCTTCGGCAGAGTTAACTGTATCCATCATTCTCCAAACAGATTATAAAAATGGCACTACACTCTGTGTACCAAGTTCTCTGGATGATAAAGTACCGAGGGGGGTGCAGATAAGCTATTCCCACCCCCAATTCATGAAGGTAGAACAGCTAACCCAGTAGACCATGGATAATGACTTTTGTTTGTCTGTGAATTAATTTCTAGTGAGGAGTGCCAGAAGCTAATGCTTGTTTTTGATGGGGAAATGTGCCCAGAAACCTTGTTGTTCAGACGATGGGTTATCATTGTGTCTACAGTGTCTCTGTGGGCTGAGGAGCCAGCTGGAATGTCCCCTGGGACTAATGGACAGTTTGGAAGATGGGTGAGTGCAGCTTTGGCAGGGGAAGACACCAGAGTCACCCATTTCCACCTGGGAGAGGCTGAGGAAAACTGACCCTGCTTTCTGGACGCCAGCCACATCGAACCCACCTGTTTCCTCATCAGCAGAGCCTAGTTCTTTTTATAAAACCCCTAAGACAGTTTTATTCCCTGTCTTGTTCCCCACACGTATATCCTCCGTGGAGAGGCTAGTGTCAGGGCCACACCGGTCTAGCATCCTGGTTACCGTGGTTTCCCCTGTAGCAGGGTGAGACAGTGAGATTCCTCTCATCTCTCAGGTGGATTAGCCATTTCTTGGGAAAAGGTATGCAAGGACTGAGAAGGTAAACTCACTGTGGCTTCTGTAAGTCTTTTCCTCCCCACCAATCTTCTCTTTGTCTTTGGTTGCACAGCATCCCTGGGATGTGATTAATATGATGTTTCATTTAAGTACTGAACAGTCTGGATGTTGAATAGAAGCACCAGCCTCACATGCAAGAAAGTTTGAAATCAACAGGCCACAGCCACAGAAGGTAGAAGATTGATTTCATTTTTTTATCTTACATTCCCTTTTTTATGTCTTTCCCGACGTTAAAGGGAGATTAATTAATCCAGGCGCCATCTTTCTGCTAGCAATTTTATATTATGTTTGTCTACTTAATAGAAATCAGAGCCATAGCCAGACGACGCCGAAAGCGTGTCCCGGAGGACCAGAGAGATGTCTGTGTGTCACGGTGGCAGATTTTGTGACTGCTGTCAAAGACAGT
Organism: Apodemus sylvaticus; assembly: GCF_947179515.1. Lineage (NCBI taxonomy): Eukaryota > Metazoa > Chordata > Mammalia > Rodentia > Muridae > Apodemus > Apodemus sylvaticus. The sequence goes on along the minus strand of NC_067476.1, from coordinate 159,808,538 downwards.
ATGCAGAGAGTAAAGCAAACTCCAAGAGGTCTTCGTTCATTCCTCTGTTTATCCAGCCCACGGCCATTTCCCAACAACCAACACAGAGCCGCCTCTTTACATAGCCTTCTCCTTGAGAGAACTTCGGGCTGCTCAGGCTTGTGTTATTTAGGGTAATTTGGAACCAAAGTGAAATTCAGTAAATATTTGTTGAGCTGTGTCCATATGTTCAGAGCCATCCCGGCTGTGGGGGGAATACCAAGAGGGGTTCAGTCACCGTGCCTGTCGCTGAAGACCTCACATCTAATTGAGAAGAGGAGATAGATGCCTGCAATTCAAAGCGATTATGGTAATGGTGTGCATTTAAACACTGTGCGCCTGTTTACCCAACATATTTGTAGAGCTCTCTCTGACACTGTTGGAATCTCTCAGCAGCTCGGGGAGGGAAGATGGCGGCTATAATGAGACTCACTTTGCAAATAATAAACACATGCTCAGTGGGTTGGGGCAGACTTTCCTCTGCCAGGAGGGCAGTCAGGGCCAGTCTATGGTCTGTTTCCATGAGCCGCTGTGCATATCAAATGCTCAAAGGTTGGAGCAGGGACAGCACATGGGGGGCTCCCTGAGCTGCCCAGCTGGGAGCTGATCCTGTAGGAGATGGGTAAGGGCTCTCTTGTCGGGCTTGTCCAAGTCTTCCAGCAAGGGGCCCTATCAGTGGCTGTGGAGGAAGGCCTCAGCCCTCCATCTAACCCTATGAGAATCAGCAACCCAGAGAGAGAAACCCCAGCACTAAATCCACTGGCCACCCTCCAGACCACACACAACACAGCCTCTCAGCCAACTCAGAACCCCATGTATTCAGTGCTGATCAATGACTTCACACTGGGGTGAGGTGGCTTTTAGGGTCCCTTGACTCCATCTGCACTGTGGTCAAGCCCCTGAACAAGGATGTGAACCACCCAATTCTGCGAAGAGTGGTCTTGCGGTCTCAGCCGCCTTTACACAGCTTCTCTTCTGGCCTGCTGCCCCAAGCCCAAAGGACAGGTGACATCGGTTCTCCTCAAAGGACAGGTGACATCAGTTCTCCTCAAACCCATTAACGACACAGATCGATGGCAAGAAATAAAGTTTAGACTTTTCAAAACTCTTCACAGCAGATGGTCTCGGGAGACCAATTGCAGGCAAAAAGATGACAAGATTCCTAATTAAATATAATTAAATAAGCATTAGGAAGGAGGCTGCCGTGCCTCTCTCATATCAACCACAGCGTACCAGAGGACCAAACCAAGAATGCCATCCTCTGGGAAAGCCACACAAGCCTTTGGTGACTAAGCCTGGACACGGAGCTGGATTACGAATTCAGTCAGAGTCTACTGATGTAGAACCAACACCAGACAGATGATGAAGAGGAGCGGACCCACACAGAGATGCCCATTTTGTGGGGAGGGGTCTTGTTGTTAGCATCCAAAAGGACCTGTCACTTACATGCTGGATGACCTGAGACACATGTCTTACATCCCTGTGCCTCCTTTCTTCCTGTAGACCTATGTCTTATAACAAAAAAAAAAAAAAAAAACCGAACTCACACATATTGTATTTTAAATTTTTAACACCTTTTTAAAAAAGCAAAAGCAAAAACCATAAAGTAAAAACAGAAAAGTAATTTTACTTGTATATTTAATGAAACCCAGTGTATCTAAAGCAGTACTCCACGAGGCAGTCCATATGAAACATTGGCTAAGTAGATATCAGTCTTCCCTTTATGTATTATTTATTAGCCATAAGTCTGGGATCTCGTGCTTATACACTGACAGTTCCTTTCTATATGGACGAACTTTATTTTCTGTGTATAGGAAGCAGCTAGCATATTGGCTGACCAGAGATAATGCAAAAGCCAGAGTTAAGAGCAGAATCCAGAAGCTGGGGGTGGGGGGTCTAGCTCAGGGGAGCCTCTGTCTCTCATTAGCGCCCAGGAAATACGACATTAATAGCTGGTGGCTTCCCTAGAGAGAATGGCTATCCAGAGCTCCTAGCTATTGTGTCTTCCCCCTCCCATGAGAGCATTAGGACATTAGCGTTGGAGGGAGGATGCATGTGAAGCACCCCCAGTGAAGAAACTATGGGCAGTTGATGGCTGCTGGGGGAGGAGAGGCCATTTTTCTTCAGCAAGGTAGCTACTGGTAAGTTGTCCACACCCCAGTAATGATTCCCCTTTGCTATGCTCATGCAGACATCCTGATTCAACTCAGCAGGACACAGAAAGGGGGAGAAAAGTAGACACGTAAGTGGAGGGGGCAGTCTGTGAAGAAGCCGGAAGTGTGCAGAGAGCACAGGGAATGGATAAAACAGGGCAATAGGGTGAACATGACCAAAATACATTGTATCCATTCAAGATAAATAACACGAAACAACAAAAGTAGCAAAGGTGGGGGGGCAGCTGTTGTAGTCCTTGGTAGTGCTCTGAGAACAAAGACCAACTAGGCCTGACTCCCCCAGCTCAGCCCTAAAGCAATCAGTGGCTCCCAAGATTAAAATTCACCCACGGCCAAATTCTGTTATAAACAGCAGCTCTGCTCCACCTGGGGCCTGGAAGCCGGCAGATGCAGCTCCTCTCCTGGGTATACAGTGATGGAAACCTGTCCTCGCTCCGACGCCCCCAGCCTTTAAATCAGCCGTGATTCCGGCCTGACACCGAGCTACAGCACGTTTACAGAGCCTCTGTAGGGCTCTCTAAATTTTGTGGCTATGGCTCATTCTCACCCAGCAATCCAAATAAAAATAGCGCTATTGATCACGAAGCCATCGATAACGTCAGCCCTGAGGCTGCACGTGTACATCTTTAATTGCCTCTTCCTTTTATGTCTCCAGATATTACCATACATGTCTGGGAGGCCAGTGGCCTCTGGTTGTGGAGGAAAGAGACCTGTGCTAGGCACGCAGGAAGTGGGACTCTCATTTGGGACCCTATGTTAGAATCTGTCAGGAAATGCCACCCAATTATGCTTAATTTCTCATTGTCCCGCTACCCCCACCCTTTCTCCTCCAAGCAATTAAAGCTTCCTTCCTGTAACACAGAAGCAAAGTGGCGATGCCCAATAAATTAATCAAGAAATAAGGAATGAAGGCCGTGTGCACTGGAGCTGGGTGTTTGCACATCACACATGTGGGGCTCCAGATGTTGAGACTTAATTTTTACCGCTATAAAAACTAAGAAAGAGGGAAACTAGATGCTGTTCCAACTGACAGCCAGCCCTCCCTGCAGCACAGAGATGGCCCTGCAGCTTCTGGGATCTTCCTCCCTCCCCTCCAGGGCCCGAGATAAAGAAAGACTCCCCTCTGGGGTCTCAGGCATGGATTTTTCTGGGGTCCATGTAATTGTGTGCAATGTGAAGTGAAGTGATCGGCTCTGCTATTCGACAAGAAAGCTGCAAAATCAAAATTAACACACGCTTCATTAAACGCCTGCCAAAAGCGGCAGAGCCGGCTCCTTGGCACGCAGCCTTCCTGACAGAGGCATCATAAAGTTTCATTACATTTGAGAAAACAGGCACAGGGAATCTGAAGGTGCCTATTCGTTGTGGGGGTAAATCACAGGTAATTGAGACTATCATAAATTACCCACCGCCAGATCATTTAAAAAAGAGAAATCATTAAAGTTCTCTTAAATATCTTTACTGAAAACAAATTTTCGTTAAAGCGTGGCTATGTTTTAATTTGTTTGCTGTGTTAGGGAATGCCAGGAGCTCAGGAGGGGCGTGGAGCAGGCTTAAGCAAGCATCCTCCAGAGGCCCTGCTGCTCTAGCTCAGCTGCTGCAGGCTGTCCTAGCGTCCCTAAGACCCCAAGTTCAGTCCCCAGCATTGCATAAACCAGACCTGGTAGCCCACACCTATAATCTTGGAATTTGGAGAGGATCAGAAGAAGTTCAAGGTCATCCATTCCACACAGTGATTTAGAGGCCAGCATGTGCTGTTTGACAACCTGTCTTAAAAAAATAAATAAATAAGGTTCCAGGGTGTGGCCCTGTTTCTCATAAGGATAGCACAGGGGGCCCCCAATACTCGGCATGGTTTGCAGTTCCAGTGAGCACAGATTATAACTCCTGCAGAAGCTAAAGGAATCGTACCGAGTCTCTAGCAGTCTCATCATGCTCCAAGGTCAGCGTCATCATGCATCCTACCCTTTCCCCCAACAAAGAGCTGAACTCCTCAAGTCCATGTCTGCCTTCCTGCTTGCCTGCCCACAACAGGGTGAACATGACCAAAATACATTGTATCCATTCAAGGTAAATAACACGAAACAACAAAAGTAGCAAAGCCGAGGGTGTGTGGGGGCGGGGGTGTTGTAGTTCTTGGTAGTGTTCTGGGCCCGACTCCCCCAGCTCAGCCCTAAAGCAATCAGTGGCACACTCACAGGCTGTGCCCTCTGTTGTTTTTTGAAGGGCACTCCAAGGGATACCTGGGAGGGGCCATGACGACGCACGCGAATGAAGACAAACACGTGCCCACAGTGCCTCGCCCGCGATATGCCTTGGGAAGATCTCTGCTGCTCCTCTTACCTCCCTACTACTCACTATATGCCACTGCTGCTGCGGCAGGCAGGAGATGTGACTGTCCTTGCAGCTGAGGCCTGGAGGACAGCAGGTCTGCTGGGTACCCGATGATGTCCAAGAGGCCCTGCCATGCTGCGTGACCGAGTCTCAAGCACCAGTAAGTAGCACTGAGTGGAGAAACCCTGCCTCAGAGATAACGGGACTCGGTCTGTCTTAGAACACAAGGACAGCTGAGCAACCTGGCAAACTCTGGAAAAACAAACACCCATGGGTGGAATTGACTGGGTCAGACAAACAGTGAGGGTTCTCCCTAGTGAGAGAGAATTGAGGTTTAGGCACATGTCAGAAATGGGTGTGTTTCTGATCCAGTAGGACTTTTTTTTTTGTAACTTGAAATTGTAACTTGAAAGATGAAAGTGATTTCTGTTAATAGCTCTTCCTTAAGGACCACGCCTGAGCCATCTCCATAGAGACCCCCTCTGTAACCGCTACCCAGCAGCCTTCAGTGCTATCACATAGATTTCCTGTATATTTTCCTTTTAAGGAGACTTTAGACTCTTCTTTCAAATAAAATCACATCAGAAGACATTAATGACAGCTTGGGATGAAGGGATGAAGCCTCACTCCATGTGACCCTCTCATTAGCATTGTAATCGCCTGACCATCCTGGGAGGCGCCAGGATGGGAGATGTTCTTCAAGTGGCCCTGGGCTCTGTCACTGCAGGGCTGTGACAGCATCTTGAATTTATGAATTAAGTGGTGACCTTGTGAGCATTGGTTTGGAGCCTTGTGGTGGTGGCTGTGAGTGGGCATTTCGACACCTACTCTATCAGATGTAATTTGGGGGCCATGGGTGAAATTGCCTCGTGCTAGCTCGGTCTGAGATTAGCTCACTGCAGAACAATGACTAATTTGTGTGTTCCTGTGAGCAGAGGGGACATTAGCTCTGTCTTCCAGGAGACAAAGCAAAAAGGTTTAGATGAGGCTTGCCCTGATCCTCTGGGAACCCGCTCCTTGCATGAGAATTAGAACCCTGTTGTTGTAAGCACCAAATGGGAGTTAAAAGCTACAACCACATGAAAAATTGCAGCCTGAAAAATCCCTTTGTGCTCAGACTTGAGAGACAAGAAATGAGAAAGGGAGGAGGGCAGCCCCGACACTGTCTGAGCCAGCAGACCGGCACACTGAAACCTGGTGACAAGCCTCACTGCACCCAGGGCTTCTGCCCTAATTCCAAATACCGGGATTTGCAAAAGGAGCCATGGAGAGGCATTCCGAGAAGCAAAACTGCTCAGCCAGTGTCTACCAGTCCTCAGCTGTAATGTGCATAGAAGACACAGCTTGCCCACTTCTGCGTGGCAAGGGGAAGGGCTATGAGAAAAACAAAAAACAACACCCTTTTCAGGGAGCACTGTACAATTAGCTTTTCTTTTCCTTCACTTAAAAGTTGAACTGAAATTCTTTTTTTTCTCTCTCCCAAAGGAGTCGGTTATAAAAGAGAGCCATAGTGCTTTGCCCGTGGGTAATTTCTTCTTGATTGAAGAGAGGGACTGCTGATAAAAATTGATGCCCAGTTAGCTCATAATGGATGAAGGCCCACGTCTGATGCTCCTTGAGAATTCCAGGTGCCTTCCGATGATTTTTACAGGCAAGAAACAGGCATCCTGGAGCTGTGGAGTTCTGAAACAAAAGGCAGCAGAGGAGATATCAGGGGAGCTGGGCCCATATGAGAGGGACAAGAGGATCTTATGCAACAGCTGGTGGGTTCTCCAGCCCAGGGCTAATTCTGTCTTTTCTCAGTAGTCCCTTAGCATTTCTTAAAGCCTTTTGCCCAAGTTCATGCAGAGGACAAGCTGCAGACACCCTCCCCGCTTCCACTTCCCCAACATGACCCGTGGTCATTTATTCCCATCTAGTCCCTGCTCCAGGACAGATGAGGGGTCCCTTTATGAAGGGTGCCAAGGCCAATGTGCTAACGACACAGGCTCTTGAACTCTAGTCCAACCCTCAGAACCCACATTTAAAAAGCCAGGTGTGCCCGATGCATTTTGCAATCTCAGTACCAGGGAGGTGGAGACAGGAGGGTCCTTGGAACTTCAATGGTCAGGCAGTCTGCCTTACTCAGGAAGTCCCAAGCCAATGAGAGACCCTGTCTGAAGATCAGAAAGGAGGGCGACACCTGAGGAACGACACCAGAGATCAGCTTCTGGCCGCTGCAGGGGTGCACACATACATATATGCACATGTGTATGCACACACACACACATACACACACACACATAAACACACACACAGCAGAGCAAAGACATACAGCTACAGACTGGGTAAGGTTATGGAATTAAAAGGACAAGAGGGGATAAAAGGTCAGTTCCCACTCTGCTCACGAAGCCACGCATCAGGAGGAACATTGTTTTTTAATGAACTTGAGCTACTCACCAAGTGGGGAGAACCTACAAGGGCTCTCTGTCCAGAGGACAGACATATCACTCTCTAATTCTCACAAAAGTACCACGTGGCTTGGTGTTGGCCTGACATAATAGACAGGCAGCATGCTGACTCCGCGACACAGGTAGATGCACTGATCCCTGGTTAGGGGATCACTCATATTACACAAACGGAGAAGGGACAACAGGGTCTGGAACACTGTGGTCCTCCAACTACAAAACAGGGGCATGTGGAGGTCTCCTGCGAGGGAGGGGTACCTGGGACAACAGCAACCAGGCTTTAAGTCCTTCAGAAAGTAAATGGTTACTCCTATAATGTTTGCATCACTTATCCCAGTGGGCATATCTTGCTAGGCTACTCATTACTGTAGCTCTTGGGGTTCGCAGTGTTACTAATGACTACTTTTCTCCTCTAATAGAATGTATAACACTTTCCAGAGCAATGAAAGCTAGCTAGAAACCGGATTAATACCAACATGATTTCTCTGTGTCCTGTGACTTGAATATGTGGTGTCTTCAACAATAGGGTCTTACTCTCAAGTTCTGGAGGATAGACTAGAGGAACATTTTTTGAGACAGGATCTCTTACTAAACCCGGAACTGGCTGATTCAGCTCAATTAGTTGGCCTGTGAGACACAGGGATCCACCATCTCTGCCCAGCCTTTTATGTGAGCTGTGTATTCAAATCCAGGTCTCCATGCTTGTACAACAAACACATAATTGATGGAGCCATTCCTCTCGCTCTCTTGCACCTGTTTTTTTTTTTTTTTTGTTGTTGTTGTTGTTGTTTTGTTTTGTTTTGGGTTTTTGGTTTTGTTTTAAAATAAAGTTGTACCTGAATGTGGGAAGGTTTTAATGGCAGAGCTGAACACAGTCTCTCCACATCCAGCGGGGACGCTCATTGGACACTCAGAGCAGTCATTTGAATGAGAATGTGTCGGACAGGCTCAGGTGCTTGGACACTTCGTCCGCAGGTGGCAGCGATGTTCGGTGGCGGTGGCAGGGTCACAGAACCTTCAGGAGGTACAGCCTTGCTAGAGGAGGCAGTTCCAGGGGTGGGTCTTTGCAGTTTTTATAGCCTGGTACTACCTCTCCCTCTCCATCCCCATTCCCCTCCCCTTCCTTCTCTCTGTCTCGCTCCTTTCAGCATGTGTGTATATAAAAATGGTCAGCTAGCTTTCTGCTCCTGCCGCCATGCTGGCTCGCCCTCCACCATGCCCCATTGTGGCAGACACTGCTGCTCTAGAACCTTCCTTCAGTTGTTTTGGTCAGGGTGTTTTGTTGTTGTTGTTGTTTTGTTTGCTTGCTTTTAGTTTAGTTTTGTTTTAATCACAGCAACAACATTGGCTCCTTCTCCTGTGGCTGTGACAGAATACCAGACAGACACAACTGGAGGAAGAAGGCATTTATTTTGGCTCTTACTCTAGAGACTTGAGGTCGTTATGTATGGCGAGGAGTGCGTGGCAGCTGGAGCGAGACACTGTGCTGAGGCAGGAGCTTTCAGCTGCTGCTTCTCACATCTTGGCAGGTCAGGAAGAAGAGAGGTGGATTGGAAACATGGCAGTCTACACCCTCAAAGCCTTGACCCACTGACTCACTTCCTAAATGTTCTGCAACATCCTCCCCACCCCAAATAGCTCCTCCAGGAGGGGAAATGTTCACACACATGAGCCTGTGGGGACACGTCACATTCAAACCACAAGCGCACTGAACCCCACGTCACTGTGCCTTCTCCCACACCTCCTAACTGTGCTGGAGGTGACTTATGCCGTGAGCATAGTGAGGTTAGCAACAGTGCCCAAGGATAACTACAGCAGGGCTGGACAGACAGACGGTTCTACGATGAAGAGCCCTTGCTGCTCTTGCAGATGACCTGAGTTCAGCTCCCACAACACACACTGAGTGGCTCACAACTTCCTGTAACTCCAGCACCATGGGAACCGGCGCCATCTTTTGACCTCCAAGGGCACCTACACTCATGTGCATGTTCTCTCTCTCTCTCTCTCTCTCTCTCTCTCTCTCTCTCTCTCACACACACACACACACACACAGATGAGATCATGATGACAACCTGCCGGATAATGCTGCCAACACACCTCTTGTGCTTTGGATTATTATTCGGTATAAGGAGAACTAATTTGAACCAGACTCTGTGACACTGCGACAGTCAGTTTGGTAATGGTGACAGAAACTATGGGACTAGAAGCTACACAGGGCATGGTACGTGTCGACAGGAATGCCTCCTCAGGACATGGCCAGACACACGAGGGTCCATCACACAGCTCTGAAAAGCAGGCAGCTCAAAATGCAAATGAATGATTCCTGGAATCTCCCATATAATATTATCAGCCCTTAATTGACCACGGATTGCTGAAACCGAGGCTAGAGAGAGAAGAAATATCAGGTGCTCTATCTTATAAATAATTCCTCAGTATATATCTGTTTTTACACAGTACATAATTGTGTGTTTACATAATACATGATACACATCTCTTTTTATTTAATACATAATACATGCATTCTCTGTCTCTATCAAGGATCCTATGTATGGTATATGGGTTTTATTATGTCATTTTTCATGCATGTATGTAATATGCCTGGGGATATACGTGTATGTGCCCAAGTCTGGGGAGGGTAGCATCGGATATCTTCCCCCCCCCCCACTATGTTTTGAAACAGGGTATTATGAATCTAGAGTCCACTAATTAGCCAAGAGTTGACAATGAGCTTCAGGGATCCTCCTGTCTCTGTTTACCCAGCGTTAGGACTGCAGGCACATACTAATTTGCCCATGTTTTTACAGGGATATTGGGGATCCCAGCTCAGGTCCTCATGACTGCTCCACAAGCACTTTATCACCTAAGCAATCCCCCTCAGAAAGCCCCTCCAATATATTTTGGTCACATCTACCACCTTGTCTTCCCCTGCTTCAATGATGTTCTCCTCCTCCTCCCAAATAGCACCCCTTCTGCTTTCAAGTCTTTCAAAACAAATCTCTTTACACTCAGTCCATTTCTCTGCCTTGCCCCTTATCAGGGCACTGTCCAAAGTGACAAAGGAAGAGCCTGCAGCCCACGCAGGTTTCTGCAGTGAACCCAAGAACATACATTGGCGCCAGAGCAGGCTCAGCTGCTTCACCCTTGGCCACTGTGGTCCCTGTCTATGGCACGAGACCCTCCTTCTTGCATTCTCTATGACTATCAAGGAGCCTGGGGGTTAAGAAGATGGGCACAGTGCTGCCCACTCCAGCAAAAGCTGGCTTAGAAATTCCAGCCACAGCTGGATATGGGTTGAGCAGGGTCAAGGATTCACAAAGCATAACTTGAGCTTTATCCGCTCTGTGTTGATGGATGAGGCCTTTGAAGGAGCTGGCAGAGGCTTCACCCCATGCATCTGGGGAAGATTTGTGAGCGCATTTAGATGAGGGATCTCTTGCAGCTCCCGTGAGTGTTTAAGTTGACTCGTTCAAACCAAGATCAAAGAACAAGCTAGAGATATGGTTTCACTGATTTGTATAAATCAGCCAGACAAACAACGGTCTGGACAACTACTGATGTTTCTCCAGTCGGAGGTAACTAGTTAAGGACCATGGCAGGCAGCCTCAGAATGCCAAGCCCCTCCTTGGGAAAGAAGCGTGGGACAACATCGATCACCTCGTGCCTGGCTTTGCCGTGACTATGTCTGGAGCTATAATTGAAGAGGCTCCGAGGTCTATTTCTCCAGTATCCTTCAACCTTTCAGAGTGAATTTGAGTGATTATTTTGAACACTAAGGCCATATATTCTTGTCCAGCTTTCAAATGCTTGCAGACATTGTCTTGTTTCAACTTCATAAGAAGGAGATGATGAGAGCATCCAAGAGCCCTGTCATCTTGCTGAGGAGAAATGGAGGCTCAGGGTATCAAGGGTCTTGCCCAAGGTCATCAGATACATGACTAACAAAAGTGGAATGAGACTTAATGCCATCCCCAGCCTCATAGATCTCCTGTCTCGCTGGGATTCTGGATGGTTCTGGGCATGCCTGCTCCTAGGCTGGGCCCATTCACTGCCTCTTGCTGTTTTTAAATGTTCCCTGACCTACACATCCTCTTCAGCTTGGGAAATGCTTCAGATGGTAGAAAGCAGATCTGCCTCAGAGAGTTCCGTGACAGAGCATTTGTACACACATGCATCTGTGTGTACGCATGCACACCAGCTAGCATCCAGGACACTTCACCAACCCAAATCCTGTTTCTGATCTGAGATGCTTTTTGTACTGTCAAGAAGATCTGTAGATCTATGAGTGCATCTGCATCCCCTGAGTCCCTCCATCTGCCAAGGGCTCCACAGGGACCAGTGGTTTTACTTCTCTAGGTCAGTGGTTCTCAACGTTTCTAATGCTGCCACCCTTAACACAGGTCCTCCTGTTATGACCGCCAATCACAAAATTATTTCTGTTGCTACTTCATAATTTTAATTTTGCTATTGTTGTAGATTGCAAGGTAAATATCTGATTGCAGGATATCTAATGGGTTATCCTCCGCAAAGGGGTCATAACCCACAGGATGACAACCACTGCTCTAGCACAACCCATGGCCTCCATTGTACAGATAGAAGCAAACCGAGAATCAGAGAGGTCAAATCACTCATCCAAGCTCACACAGTAAGGATGAAAATGGAAGCTGACTCCAAAGGTCTGTCCCTAGCCCTGCACTTCCCAAATTACACCTCCATCTTGCTGAGCATCTGTTGAAGATGCTGTGGGCTGTTATCTTTAAAATTTTATTTTTTATATTTATGTCTCTTTCATCAGACACACCGGAAGAGGGCATTGGATCCCATAACAGATGGTTGTGAGCCACCATGTGGGTGCTGGGAATTGAACTCAGGACCTTTGGAAGAGAAGTCAGTGCTCTTAACCCCTGAGCCATCTCTCCAGCGTGGGCTGTTATCTTGCTTCACAGTATTCACTGTGGTCCATGCAGTTAGTTTCATTGAGCACATGTTGCTTTGACTAAGAAAATTTCATTTTGGAAAGAAACTGAATTGGAGACAAGTCTGGAGGCAAAAGCCTATTGTCCTAACTTGTCAGGAAGCTGAGGCAAGAGGAGAGAAAGTTCAAGGGCTGCTTGGTCAATAGAGCAAATCGAGGCAACTTAGTGAGACTGCGTCTCAAAACTTTACAATGGATTAGAAGGAGAACTGGGCAGTGAACCCCATACTCCTGTGCTTGCCCAGCATGTGCAAGACCCTGGGATTAATCCCCAGTCCTGCAAAATGAAAAGAGGTATGATGGAGAGGAGGAAGAAGAGGACGAAGGGAAAGAGAGAGAGGGAGAAGGGGATGAGGAGTTTAGGGAAGAACAAAGAGGGGAGGAGACAGGGAGCATTCTTAGTCTCCTCATAATCATAACACAAGCTGATCATTTGATATCTTGAAGTTTGTCTTTAGTCAAGTAGAACCAAGGCTACCAAGCAATGGGCACCACCCTGAAGTCTAAGGGGGACCATGCCTCAGCAGAGACAGGAGGGTTCTGGCCAACCAGGGCAAATACCACTGGCAGAGAAAAGAAAGTCAGTTAGTCTAGTTAACCATTCACCAAAATTTTCCCATGGGATAGCACAATGAGGTGATCCTCTTGGGATCCTCCTATTCCAGGATGATGACACAAGAATCTACCAAAACTTTATAGCTATATCTACATATCCAGTGAAAGATCAAAGCCTTCTCTTAGATCCAGAGCCAGACAAAGATGCTGGCTGTCATAGCTAAAATCCAATACTGTTCTGATTAATGAGATGAGAAAAGAGGGACCCACACTAGCAAAAGAAGAAACATCATTGTCTGTAAGCAAAGGTGACATGATTCTCTACACATAACTTACATGTCTAGGAGAGCTAGGGGTGTGGCTCAGATAGAGCATTTGCCTATTATGTGCAAGACCCAGGATCCAACCCCAGGAACAGTTAAACACAATATAAAATGCTTAGTATTAAAAATAAAAGAAAAGAAGCTTAGTAAAGCTCACAGTGAGCAAGATACATATTCAAACCCAATCTCCTATCTAAACAAGCAATGAACAATTGCAAACACACTTCTAAAATGTTTGGGCACAGATCTTGAAACATATATACAAGCTTTGTGTATTGAATGCCAAAATGGTAAAAGAAATCAAAGACCCGAGAGACCAGAGAGATGATACAGAGATGAGTTACAGACAACGTAACAGGATTTCAGCTCTTCCATACATACAGCTCCAATCCAAATGGATTGCTAAAGTCAATACATCACAAGCCTAAACCCAGGCGCAGTGATTGTACAAGCCAATGAGTTGAGGGAATGGAGAGCATGAGCGGGGAGAACTGAGTTCAGAGCCCCAACACCCAAGAAAATCCAGGTGTGGTAGCATACATCTGTAACCCTGGCATTGAAGGGCACAGACAACATAGTCCCTGGAGTGAACTCTAAGATTACCGAGAGAGAGTCTGTCTCTACCCCTACTACTAATGATAAAATGATAATAATAATGATGATGATAATGATAAAGAGTGATGGGAAAGATGCCTAAAGTCTACTTCTTATATCTGTGTGTGCACACACCGGCAAATTTATTTGGACACACACCAGCATGCACACATTCAACTATCCCCTACAATACACAAGGGCATCAACAAATGGCCTTCTAAGAGGCCATTAGTTAGTCAGTTAATTTTAAAATGTAAATTTTAAAGGAGGAATTCTAATGGAGGTATCATGCATGGGTGAACAATGCTATTCCCAAAATTCATGGGCTACTAATGAAAACTATAGTGCCTGGTGTGACAGCTCCCTATGAGTTGGGTCAGGAAGGCCACAGACGTCTCCAAATCAATGCAAGCTATTGTCATTGCCCTTGGCGAGCCACTGTAAGGACTAGGCAAGTGTCCCTCCAGTTGGTAAAGATGCCACATGTTTTGGCTGTAACACATAGAGGAACCAATCTCAAACCAATCAGGAAAATTCCTCCCTGGTGTCTTTGTTCCTCAGTGCCAGAAGTGTTATGCAGGCTTTTGGAAAGAAAGGTATAAATTGTGTTATCAAGCAGTGAACTCTCCCTGCTACCAACCATGTAGCTTCCGTGTGCTTACTGGCACAACAGTGGCATGGTGGTCAGAGAAATCACCACCATGTTAATTTTCTGGTTGGATTTAAGCTCTACTCTACAGGAGGGAAATCATGGCTGGTACTGTGATCCAGTTCAAAAGTCTATCTGAGGCTTCTATGTTGGAACCTACTGTTGTTATTTTGCTAAATGATCATTCCATACATTTGCCTTCTAAAGGTTTGTGTTTATATCCATAGACATGGCTGCTGTCAACTTTGGCCAGAAAGGCCTCTTTTTCCAGTGGGCATCAGTCAAGGGTGAGATGCAGAACTGTCAACATGAGAATGTTTAGTTCTGAATTAGAAAAATGGAGCAACCCCACTATCAATAAGGTTTGGAGACCATTGAGAAAGAGGATACAGGAAGCATATAAGAGCTGGAACATGAGGAGTGCTGTGGGGTGCTGTCTTCTACCACGACATGGCTATTGTAGTCATGGGCTCACAGCAGCTGGCATTACCTGTAAAAGACCTGCACAAAGTCAAACCAGCAAAATCCCAGCACATGGTATGCAGGATGACCTCTAGGTCTCACCACTGACTGAAAGGCTACAGGCAGTGGATACCTATTGGGGTAGGGATGACTGTTCTCTTTTGAAGATGATGGATCTGTTCAGTTACCTTCTCCAGGGAATACCACACACCACTCATGCATAGGGAATACAAACTGAACTTAATGAGTTTGAAATTAACAATATCAACAAGAGCAACATCACATGCATGTGTGAACACACACACACACCTAAGAACCACAGCAAAGCAAAAACTGTCAAGGGTAGGGGAAAAGGAAATGGGAAAATAAGTATGGAAATATAGGGACTGAAGCTAAAACTAAGGGCCACCTAAGAGGTGAATTAATGTAGACTCCTGCAGACATTCCGCTGTGCTCACAGAACAGTGTCTTGCTCAGACACATCAGAGAACCTTCCTCCTACACAGGATGAGTATGCATACAGAGACCACTCCTGACAATGTGCACACTGAGAGACCTTGGAACACTCAGTCCTAAATGGCGTGTCTCCATCAAGTCCTCCCCTCAGGGCATCAGGGAACTCTGAGGAGAGGGAGCACAAAGATCATAAGAGCCTGAGGAGAAGGAGAAAAGCAAGGAAGCAAGACCTTCTAGACACAGCAGGGCCAAGCCACAGATGGACTGACAGACTGGGGCAGCATGCACAGGGCCTGCACAGGTCTAGGCCAGAAGGTCGAGCTCTGAGATGGGAAGTAGACACAGGCCCCATCTGTAAGACAGAGGCTGTCTGCAGCTGACAACCCCTTCCCAAGGAAAATTAGTGTTGTCCATTGGAGTCTCACTGCAAATAGAACCCACACTGAATGGTAGGCCCCAGGTCTAGGAGGAGCTTGTCAATAGTAATGAACCCAATAGTAATTTTTGAGGGGTTTTACTTCATGATTTGAGTGACTGTTTTAGTTAGGGTTTTACTGCTGTGAACAGACACCAAGGTAAACCCACCCCCCTTTTTTTTGGTTTTTCAAGACAGGGTTTTTCTGTATATCGCAGGCTGACCTGTCCTCTGTAGACCAGGCTGGCCTTGAACTCAGAAGTCTGCCTGCCTCTGCCTCCCAAGTGCTGGAATTAAAGGCATTAGCCACCACTGCCCAGCCAAGGTAACTCTGATAAGAACAGCATCTAATTGTGGCTAGCTTACAGGTTCAGAAGTTCAGTCCATTATCATCAAGGCAAGAGCATGGCAGCATCCAGGTAGGCATGGCGCAAGAGGAGCTGAGGGTTCTCCATCTTCATCTGAAGACTGCTAGCAGAAACTGACTTCCAGGCAGCTAGGAAGAGGGTCTTAAAAAGCCCGTACCCACAGTGATACACCTACTATAACAGGACCACAACTTTGAATAGTGTCACTCCCTGGCCCCTATAGGCTTGTTCAAACATATGCATTCATGGGGGCCATATCTAAACATCGCATAATGCAATATATATTTAGTCCAACTTCAAGAATCCCTATAGACTATAGCAGTCTCAACAATGTTAAAAGTCCAAAGTTTGAAATCTCTTCTGAGATTCATCCAATCACTCATCTGTACTCACAAAGCAAGTCAGGAAACCAGCTGGGCAAACTCCAAATTCTGCATCTCCATTATCTGATATCAACGTGGTCTTCAGATCTTCAACTCTTTTTTTTAAGTACTTTTTAAATTAGATATATTCTTTATTTATGTTTCAAATGTTGTCTCCTTTCCTGGTTCCCCCTCCCCTGAAAATCCCTTAAACCATCTCTCCTTCCTCAATCAACCGCCCCCTGCTTCCCTGTCCTGGTATTCCTCTACACTACAGCATCAAGTCGTTCCAGGACCAAGGGCTTCTCCTCCATTTGATGTCCAACAAGGCCATCCTCTGCTGCCTATGTGTCTGGAGCCATGGGTAACTCCATGTGTACTCTTCAGTTAATGGTTTTGTCCCTGGGAGCTCTGGGAGTACTGGGTGACTCATATTGTTGTTCCTCCTGTGGCACTGCAAACCCCTTCAGCTCCTTGGGTCCTTTCTCCAACTCTTCTTTTTTTTAAATTTTTGTTGACTGCAACAAACTCCTTTCTCCTGGACTGGTTCTACTCCGTTAGCAGATTTTCTCATCAGATATCCCATGGCTCTGGCATCTTGAAAATCTTGGAATCTCCAAAGCAACTTGAATGTTACAGCTTCTTGTTTCAATGTCTGGGATCCACACATGATCTTCTGGCCTCCTCCTAAGGACTTCTCCATATCTGCCCTCTATAGCTCTCTAAGCTCAGGTGGGTCCACTACACTGCTGCTGCTGTTCTTGGTGATCATCCCATGGTACTGGGATCTTCAATACATTAGGGTTTTCTGCTGCTACTAGGATTCACCAATAGCCTCTCATAGGCTCTCTTCATGGTGCTAAGCCTGAACTCCATTGCATGACTCTTTAAGCCTTTGGTCATCAACTGCATCTGAGGTTGTACCTTCACCAATGGCCTTCCATGGCCTCTCACAGTGCCAAGCCGCAACTGTTCTTCATGACCCTTTCATGTCTTCAAAACCAGTACCAGCTGGGTGACTCTTACACATTACCAAGAACAGCTGCAGCACAAGGTATAACCTTGGCTATTTCTGGAGCACAGCTTCTTTGTGCTCTTAGAAAACCTTTCCCAGATTTCACCTCAGTGATGCTGGCCTCTTCTTAATCACCACTAATTTCTTAGCTCCAGCTAACAGGCATCAATTGTCCCAGTAGTACCTTCGATTCTGGACTCCAAAGACACAGCTATGTGGCCAAAACTGCCAAGTTCTGGTACTTGCTGAGGCTGGAACCTGGCCCCCTTCTTACATTATCACCAGCCTTCTGTTTTCCAACTCTTTCACTCCTAATCTTGGCTGTCCTGGAACGTGCTCCATAGAATGACTTTGAACTTAGAGATCTGCAGGCCTGTCTCCTAAGTACTGGAATTAAAGGTGTGGTCCACCAAGCCTGGATTTAAGTTTATCTTACCTAAAACTGCTCTGTTATAGGCTGGCGTTGAACTAAGAGATCTGCCTGCCTTTGCCTCCTGGGATTAAAGGCTTGTATTACCATGCTGGACCTAAATTTAGCTGCATGAGATCTTGCCCAAGGTCACTACTCCGTTAATTCAATTTAATATCCTTGAATACAGGATTCAGCTCCATTTCACTTCCTGGTGTCCCTTTAATATTCAAACCACATATTTTATATTTTTCTTTTCTCAGTTTTCTCCTTTTCATTAAAATTCTCTTTATAAGAAAGAACTTTAGTAACCACACAACAGAATTTATATCAGGCAGTTTTGAGACTTCCTTTATCAAAAGAATTAATCCAAATCTCTTCACCTTAGCCTCAGGTAGACTCTTCAGACAAGGGCAAAAAAGCAGCCACATTCTTCACCAAAATGCCACACTAACAGTCTCTTGGCCACATATTAAAATTCTTCTCTGAAACTTCTAGAGCCAGGCTTTCACAGTTCAAATCACCCTCAGAAACAATGTCTTCCATACTCCTACTAGACTGACCCATTGAGCCCCATTTAAAGCATTCCACTGCTTTCCAAATCCAAAGTCCCCAAATCCACATTCTTCCAAATCAAGCATGGTCAGACCTATCCCAGCAATACCCCACTCCCAATACCAACTTCTGTCTTAGTTACTGTTTTACTGCTATGAACAGACACCATGACCAAGGCAACTCTTATAAGGACAACATTTAATTGGAACTGTTTTACAGGTTCAGAAGTTCAGCCCATTATCATCAAGACAGAAACATGGCAACATCCAGGCAGGCATGGTGCAGGAGAAGCTGAGAGTTCTACATCTTCATTTGAAGGCTGCTAACAGAATAGTGGCTTCCAGGCAGTGAGGATGAGGGTCTTAAAGTCCACACCCAGACTGGCCCACCTACTCCAACAGGGCCACACCTTCAAATAGTGCCACGCCCTGGGCTGAGCATATACAAACCATTACAGTGAGCATACTTTACTTTTACCTTACAGATATTTTTTCTTAACAATTATGGTTTTCCAACAAATTGGGAAAAGATCTTCACCAATCCTACATCAGATAGAGGGCTAATATCCAATATATATAAAGAACTCAAGAAGTTAGACTCCAGAAAACCGAACAACCCTATTAAAAAATGGGGTACAGAGTTAAACAAAGAATTCTCACCTGAAGAACTTCGGATGGCGGAGAAGCATCTTAAAAAATGCTCCACTTCATTAGTCATTAGGGAAATGCAAATCAAAACAACCCTAAGATTTCATCTTACACCAGTCAGAATGGCTAAGATTAAAAATTCAGGAGACAGCAGGTGTTGGAGAGGGTGCAGAGAAAGAGGAACACTCCTCCACTGCTGGTGGGGTTGCAAATTGGTACAACCACTCTGGAAAGCAGTCTGGCGGTTCCTCCGAAAACTGGGCACCTCACTTCCAGAAGATCCTGCTATACCACTCCTGGGCATATACCCAGAGGATTCCCCACCATGTAATAAGGATACATGCTCTACTATGTTCATAGCAGCCCTATTTATAATTGCCAGATGCTGGAAAGAACCCAGGTATCCCTCAACAGAAGAGTGGATACAAAAAATGTGGTATATCTACACAATGGAGTACTATTCAGCCATTAGAAACAATGAATTCATGAAATTCTTAGGCAAATGGATGGAGCTAGAGAACATCATACTAAGTGAGGTAACCCAGACTCAAAAGGTGAATCATGGTATGCACTCACTAATAAGTGGTTATTAACCTAGAAAACTGGAATACCCAAAACATAATCCACACATCAAATGAGATACAAGAAGAAAGCAGGAGTGGTCCCTGGTTCTGGAAAGACTCAGTGAAACAGTATTTGGCAAAACCAGAACGGGGAACTGGGAAGGGGTGGGAGGGAGGACAGGGGAAGAGAAGGGGGCTTACGGGACTTTCGGGGAGTGGGGGGGGGCTAGAAAAGGGGAAATCATTTGAAATGTAAATAAATTATATCAAATAAAAAAAAACAATTATGGTTTTCAACTTCGTGGGATTTCTTAGTGTATAAGTTTATGGATATGGATATATATGTGTGTGTGTGCCTGTGTGTGTGTGTGTGTGCTTCTTAGTATTATACTTGGACTATTTTCTTTATCTGTTTTCTTATTTATTTTGTCCTATTGTCATTTGTTCTGCATTTTGGTTTGGTTTTCTTAGGTTTTAGTGGTCAGTTCATTTTCTAGTGAGAGAAAGAAAGAGACAGACAGACAGACAGACAGACAGGATGGATTTCAGTTGCAAGAAAGAAATGGAGGATCTGGAAAGACTTGTGGGAGGAGGAATATAATCAGAATGTATTTTTGCAAAAATATATTTTTAAAAAATTAAAATGATAGAAAACCAGTCATCAATATAAACAGAAATTATATAACAATTAATAATTGATCATAAAAGTGAACTTTAATTCTCTCTTAAAGTAGCTCTTAGCATGCCTTATCAATAACAGTTTCCTAGAGGAGTCACCCTGGTTTGCTTACATCTGTGTCTTTTGCATGACTGTTTTGGTTACTAGAGCAGGCGTTCTGTGTTCTTTGTTTGACCCACTTCATGTGAACATGAAAGCAATAACCGTTTGATAGAGACTCATGATTTAAATTTCAATTACTTTGTCTTCTTCCATCTTAGCTGTAAAAGCTGAGTTTCCTAACCTAGTGTGGATGTAAAATGGAGTGACCTACAGCTCTCTCTAAGCTGTGTGATCGCAGAAACAAGCAACATATGCTGTGCTCCCAGGGCTCACGATGTCCTGCCTCTGCGCTTGCATCTTAATGTAATTACAAAGATGTCCAGCTCTCTCTTTGCCTTCCTTTCTTGACCCATGTCAGCTACTGGCTTCTGTGATGAACTCGATCAAAGCTACAAAGGGCCTTCTGACTTTGAGCCAGCAGGATGATTTAATGGCTTTGCCAACCAACTACCCCTTGAGTGCCAGTGAAGATGAGGGGCACAGTAATGGAGAATGAAAGCATCAAAAACTTCCGGAGGCAATTGGTTCCCTTAATGGAAAAAATAGGTGGAAATTGCCTGAGAGATCTGAGGCTGGTGTGAAAGTGTCTGAGTTTAATGTGAGTTCTGAAGGATCTGGAGAAAAAAATGGCCCTTTCTGATCTGCTTGGACCTCTTAAAGCTTCGTCCTCATTGGCTGCTGTCAAAAAGCAGCCGAGTAGAGTTAAATCCAAGAAGACTCTGGAATGACCTCTTTACAAAGATGAGGTTGAAAAGATCCACAGAGAAGTGGCATTCAGGAAAACTTCACAAACCTTCTCCAAGGGATTCTGTGGTTCAGAAGAATCCCTGGTTTTTCCTCTGGAGAAGGAGCCATATTCTTTTGCCCCCCATGGAACATGTTTCATGAGTGGAAGGGGATTGCAGTCAAAAGGTAGCCTGAATCTCAGAAGAGACTTTTAACTTTTGACTTCTAAACATTGTTGAGACTGTGATACACTATGGGACTTTTGAAGTGGAACAAAAATGTATTTTATATTACATGAGCTATGGCTAAGTGTGGCCTCCATAGACTCATGTGTTTGAACAAGCCTATGGGGCCCAGGGAGTAGAATGTGGTGGTTTACATATGCTTGGCCAATGGTAAGTGACACTAATAAGAGGTGTGGCCTTGTTAGAGGAAGTGCCACACTGTGGGGGTGGGCTCTGAGGTCCTGTGCTCAGGCTCCACCCTGCGGAAGACAGTCTTCTCCTGTTTGCCTTCGGATCAAAATGTAGACTCCTCAGCTCCTCCAGCACCATGTCTGCAGGTACACTGTCATGCCCCCTGCCATGATGATAATTGACTGAACCTCTGAAAGTGTAAGGCAGCCAGTTAAATTTTTTCCTTTATACGAGTTGCCTTTGGTCATGGTATCTCTTCAGAGTGATGAAATCCAAACTAAGACAATTGCCAAGATAAAGGGAACATACTAAGTTTTTTCTCTTATATATGCTCAGGCATCTATGTAGGGACATGACTGGGAAGTGGCCATGACCACTGGCTCTGGGCTCTTCCACTTCTTTATCAATAAAGTTTGATTGGGATAGACATACTGGTTTGCTTATGTCCATGTCTTCTTCATGACAATCTTGCATTAACAGCAGGCTTTCTATGTTCTTTATATGACCTACTTCTTGATGATATAAAAGCAATCAACATTTACTAGAGATTAATGGATTAAATTTCAATTATTTTGGCTTTCCAACTTGGCAGTACATGCTGAATTTCATCTCCTGGTACCAGATGTAGAATGTAGAGTGACCTCTGACCTCCGACTCCCTCTAAGCCGTGCAATCCCAGAAACAACCATCACATGCCGTGTTCCCAGGGCTCACAATGTCCCGCTCTGGTTTTCCATCTAATTGCAGAGACAAAAATGTCGGTCTCAGTCCCTTGCTTCAGCTTTCGCCCTGTTCCTCCTGCCTCAGATCTCCTATCCAACATTTTATAATGTGCCATGGGCTGGGAGTCCACATTTTGAGGATATCTTACAGCAGTACCCACCACACAGGTACAGGCACCATTGTAACCACATAACTGGGAAGTGTCCATGACCTTGACACTTGATTCTGGGACAGGCTGACATTCCTCTTCAGCACCTGACTGTACCTGCATCATCACAGCAGGAACCTCACTTCAAAAAACAAAAATTTTGCTCCTCAGGCAAGTTGCTTGGGGAATGAAGGCTCGGGCCAGGGCATAATCAGTGTGTGCAGGCTCCAGTCACCTCTCCCATGATTAATGAAATCAAGCAGCTATTACCAGCTTCAAGTCCTCCCATGCCGATATCTGAAAATAATGAAATAACAAACAGTTTCTTGACTGATTCTTTAAAATTCATTAATTCAGATTTCTTCTCACATTTTTCCAGTTATTCATCTATTCTGCAATGCATTCATCAATCTGTTTATGCTTCTCTTCATCCAACCATCCATCTCTCTGTACATATCTCTGGACATCTGTTTATGCATATAAGAATGCATACATACATACATATGTATGCCTATATCCTCCATACATATATTATATATATATACCTCCATGCATATATATGTATGAATACATACCTATGTACATCCCTTTAACTTCTCACATATGTATGTACCTTTGACCCCGTAGCTAGAGAAGCATCTCACCACAATAAGCAGCAGTCAGATGACAAAGAATGAGACTGAGTGCTCAGCCTTGGATTGGAATCTTTACCATCTGCAGTACCACTAAGGCTCAGAGAACACTGAGGAAGTGGATGGAGGAAGAGGGACAGAGCGAGAGACTGGGGAAGAGCTCTGCGGGATGCCTCCTTCTTCAAGGTATGGCTGCTGTAGTCATGAGCTCACAGTAGCTGGCATTCCCTGAACTTGACCTGTACAAGACCAAGACAGCCAAAACCAGCTCATATCAGGTAGGTAATAAACCTTAGAGGGCAGAGGCAAGTCCTGGGAACAGAGACTCTTTAAGATGTAGAATCTACTGAGTTTTCCATGCTCCAGTATGGAGTCACACCATACATGTACAGGCAGCAGTTGCTGGGCTTAGTGAGTGTTTACATAACAACAACAACAACAACAACACACACACACACACAAAATAACAACAACAACAACAACATAAACCAAAACCCTGGTATTGTGATGGAGGAGAGAAATGGGGAGGATTAAGGAACAAAATATTGGAAGGCTAAATATTGGAACAGCTAAAATTAAGGGTCACTTAGGGGGTCATATAGAAACTTTCCACAGAAGAAGTCTCTTTAAATTTTTAATACCTAAATGTGTGCATATATACACATATACCTATATGTACATAAATACACATATAGGTATATGCACATATTAGATTTATTAGAAATCTAAAATGAAATACAAAATAACAAGAGAAACAAAGCCCCAGTGGGACATTGTTCAACACCAAATGAAACCATCAGTGGTAGGATTCCATTCCACCTAATTGAGACTTTG
Organism: Apodemus sylvaticus; assembly: GCF_947179515.1. NCBI lineage: Eukaryota > Metazoa > Chordata > Mammalia > Rodentia > Muridae > Apodemus > Apodemus sylvaticus. The sequence goes on along the minus strand of NC_067476.1, from coordinate 159,784,960 downwards.
GCCAAAAAGGCCCAATGGAAACGTCAAGATAACATAGGTTATTGCCAAGGGTGCTGGTTGTTCTTAACCTGGCATGAAGATGCAATTGTTGCAAACATCAGCTACATAAGTCATTGGACACAAATGAGTTGCGCTGGTGAGTGTCTACGGAATTCAGCCCACTGATGAGGGATCACAGACCTAAAAGTCATGATCCAAACTACCAGAGGTATAAGGTAAACACCTATCCAGACACAAACCTGTCTCAGTCAGTTTTCAATGGCTGTGAAGAGATTCCATGACCACAACAATGCTTATTTAAAAAAGCATTCAATTAGTGGCTGTCTTATAATTTCCAAGATGTAAATACATTGTCATCCGTGCAGGGAGCTTGGCACCATGCAGGCATATAGGCTGCTGGGGATGGAACTGAGAGTTCTACATACCTATCCATTGACAGCAAGAAGAGAATCTTTGGACATGGGCCTTTGAAACCTCACAGCTCACCCTAATGAAACACTTTCTCCAAGAAGACAACACCTTCTAATCTTTTAAAGTAGTGCCAGACCCAATGACCAAACATTCAAGTCTATGAGGCTATGGAGTCCATCCTTATTTAATCTTGCACAAAATCCCTTGGTTTGCAATGGTGACACCACAATCTGGCTGGGTTTAAGGCCCACTTCCTGGAACAGAATCCATGCCTGACAATGCTCAGGTAGCCAAGGACCTGAGAATAGATAGGCCAGGAGAAAACCAATCCTACTGTTCTGCTGTAGGCATATATTTTTACAGACTACTTTAATATGAATTCAACCTCCCTATTAGGTCATCACTCTACAGAGGTAGCAGGAAATAAAAGGTTATTAGGATATGGGGGAAGGAGACCTTTTTAGAAATAGTTTTTGAGACAATTGCAATCTTTATTGTTTTCACTCCAGTCCACTAGCGAACACCAAACACAAACCAGCAGCTGGAGTCCAATCTACTCAGCAGACACCATGAACCAGCAAGGGCAGTTAGATCCAGAAGAAACCATGAGACCACCCAGAAAGGCCACACGAGTGGAAAGAAGCCACAGGCAGCTCAGGAGAAGTTCTTCGTAAATTTCTCTCTCTGAAGTTACTATAAGCGAAGAACAGCAATACAATGTAAGGGAAACCAAAATAGGCACTTTGTCATCAAAGGATAGGTAGGCAGAGCAAAGTGAGCCAATGCTCCAGCCACCATTGTTTGTAGGACCATATTTACATTCCTTCTAAATATCATGCACCCTTTCATGTGTTTGCACAGCAAAATATTCTATCACCAGGGTCTGCTTCAGGAAGACATCCTTTTCCCTGTGTGTCCCAGCAAAACATCATTTCCAAAGAAACCCGAAGTTTCCACATCATTCTACTAAAGGAATACAGTAATAAACTGACTCCTTCAGATATTCTGCTGTGCTCACAGAACAGTGTCTTGCTCAGACACATCAGAGAACCTTCCTCCTACACAGGATGAGTATGCATACAGAGACCACTCCTGACAATGTGCACACTGAGAGACCTTGGAACACTCAATCCTAAATGGCGTGTCTCCATCAAGTCCTCCCCTCAGGGCATCAGGGAACTCTGAGGAGAGGGAGCACAAAGATCATAAGAGCCTGAGGAGAAGGAGAAAGCAAGGAAGCAAGACCTTCTAGACACAGCAGGGCCAAGCCACAGATGGACTGACAGACTGGGGCAGCATGCACAGGGCCTGCACAGGTCTAGGCCAGAAGGTCGAGCTTTGAGATGGGAAGTGGACACAGGCCCCATAGTTAAGACAGAGGCTGTCTGCAGCTGACAACCCCTTCCCAAGGAAAATTAGTGTTGTCCAGTGGGGTCTCACTGCAAATAGAACCCACACTGAGTGGTAGGCTTTAAGTCTAGGAGGACCCGGGCAACACAAATTAACTAAGTAGGAATTTTGAGGGAGTTTTGCATGATAATGTCTTGTGTTTTTACTTTATCAATCTTTTTCTTAACAATTATTATCTCCTATTTTGTGGGATTTATGAGTGTGTAAATTTATGGATGTGATCATGTACACACGTGTGCATGTGTGTGTGTGTGTTTCATAGTCTTATAGTTTGACTATTTTCTTTATTTGCTTTTGTCTTTGTTTTGTGCTATTCTGATTTGTTTCTGGGTTTTGGTTTAGGTTTGTTAGGTTTTAGTGATCAGTTCATTTTCTAATGAGAGAGAGAGCGCGAGAGACAGACAGACAGACAGACAGACAGAGACAGAGACAGAGAGAAGCGGGATGGATTTCAGTGGAAGGAAAGGTAGGGAAGATCTGGACACAATTAGAGGAGGGGAAATATGAGAATAAATTGCAGAAATGCATTTTGATAAAAATTCAAATGATATAAAATCAGTCATTATACTCTCATCATCAACAGAAAGTATATAACAATAACTCATTACAAAAGAGAATGCTCATTCTCTCTTAAAGTGGCTCGTAGCACTTACTTGTCTTATCAATAAAGGTTTATTGAGGAAATCTCATTGGTTTGCTTATATCTGTGTCTTCTGCATGACTGTCCTGGCTACAATTGCAAACTGTTTGCCTTCTGTATTTGACGCACTTGTGTGGACATGAAAACAATGGTTTGGTAGAGATTCATGACTTAAATTTCAGTTATTTTGCCTTTTCCAACTTCGCAGTACAAGCTGGATTTCCTAACCTGGTGTGGATGTAGAAAGTAGAGTGACCTACAGCTCCAAGCTGTGTGACCCCTGAAACAACCAACATATGCTGTGCTCCCAGGGCTCATGATGTCCTGCCTCTGTGTTTGCATGTTAATGTAGTTACAAAGATGTCCAACTCAGCCCCCTGCTTCCATTTTAGTGTCCAGTTTATTCCTCCTGTACATCTATTTAGCATTTTATAATGTATCTTGGACAAGGTAGGGTTTTACCTTTACCTTTACCTTTACCTACCAGTATGAGGGTTTTACACAACTCTACCTATCACACAGGACAGGCATCATTGTAGGGACATGACTAGAAAGTATCCATGACCTCTGGCTTCTTCTTGACTCCAGGCAGAACCTCTCTGACTACCTGACATTACACAAAAACAACTCAATGGAATTTTGATGGGTTTTTCTTTCATAATGCATTGCATGGGCATTTTTTTTTAACCATACAAGTCTTTGCTTATATAACAGGGTTCCTAGTTTGTGGTTTCTATGGGATTTATGGGTGTACAATGGTGTGTGTGTGTGTGTGTGTGTGTGTGTGTGTGTGTGCTTCCTATGCTTTTTGTTTGGCTCCTATATTGTTGTGTATTTCTTTTGATTTATTTTGTCCTCTTCTGGTTCATTTGTGTGTGTGTGTGTGTGTGTGTGTGTGTGTGTGTGTGTGTATGTTTCATTTTTTCCTCTCTGTTTTCTAAGTGAGAAAGAGAAAAAAAAAGAATTTGGATTGTAGTTGAAAGAACTGTAGGGAGGTTTTGGGAAAAGGTGGAGGAAGGGAAAACATAATCAGAATATATTGTATGAAAAATAGGTTTCTTCAATAAAATTAAATTATTTTAATAAGCTACTACTACTATCATCAACAACATAAAATATAACATAATATTTCAATGATTGCAAAGGAGAAGTTTCATTCTTCTTTCAAGTGGCTCTGGGCTCTTGCATGTCTTCATCAATAAAGTTTGAGACAGACACACTGATTTGCTTATGTCTGTGTCTTCTTCATGACAATCTTGCATTAACAGCAGGCTTTCTATGTTCTATATATGACCTACTTCATGATGATATAAAAGCAATCAACATTTACTAGAGACTAATGGATTAAATTTAAATTATTTTGGCTTTATAACTTGGCAATACATGCTGAATTTCATCTCCTTGTACCAGATGTAGAATGTAGAGTGACCTCTGACCTCCGACTCCCTCTAAGCCATGTGATCCCAGAAACAACCATCACGTGCTGTGCTTCCAAGACTCACAATGTCCTGCTCTGGCTTTCCATCTAATTGCAGAGAGGAAAATGTCTGTCTCAGCCCCTGATTCTATTTTAACCCCATCCTTCCTGCCTCAGATCTCCTATGCAACATATTATAATGTGTCTGGGATTCCACATTTTGAGGATATTACACATAGCAACACCCACCACACAGGTACAGGCAGAACTGGAGGCACATGACTGGGAAGTGTCCATGACCTCTGGCCTCTTATTGATTCCAGTCAGAGCCTCTGGGACAGGTTGACATTCCCCTTCAGCACCTGCCTGTACCTGCAACATGACACCAGGCACCTCACTTCAAGAAATAAAGGTTGCTCCTCAGGCAAGTTGCTTGGAGATTGAAGGCTCAGGCCAGGGCATAAACAGTGTTTGCAGGCTCCAGTCACCTCTCCCGTGATTAATGAAATCACGCCGCTATTACCAGCTTCAAGTCCTCCCATGCCGATATCTGAAAATAATGAAATAACAAACAGTTTCTTGACTGATTGCTTTAAAATTCATTAATTCAAATATCCATTCAGACATTTTCCCAGTTAGTATTCTAGTCGACAAAACAATCATCCATCTGTTTCTATTTCTCTTCGTACATCTCCTCATGCATCTATCCAGCCATCCATGGGATCCACCTATGCATACATACATCCATCTATACATTCATACATACATGCAGACATCCATCAATCCCTTCCCTCTTACTTCCCCTGTATGCACCTTTGACCCTTGCAAGAGAAGAGTTTCTCCTCCGTGGCAGCAGTCAGATGACAGAGAATGAGACTCAGTGCTCAGCCCAGATGGAATCTTTATGTCTGCAGTACCTCTAAGGCTCAGAGAACACTGAGGAAGAGGATGGAGGGAGAGGGTTAGAGCCAGAGGCTGGGGAGCTCTGTGGGGTTCTGCCTTCTCCATGGCGTGGCTGCTGTAGTCATGAGCACACGGCAGCTGGCATTCCCTTAACAAGATCATACATCGTAAATGACCACCCCTAGAGGGCTGTGGGTGGTGGGGAGGTCTGGGAATGGAGAATCTTCCTTTCTTTCTTTCTTCTTTCTTTCTTTGTTTCTTTCTTTCTTTCTTTCTTTTTGTCTTTCTTTTGTGTTTTTGTTGTTTTGTTTTGTTTTGATTTGTTTTTTTTTGAGACAGGATTTCTCTGTGTAGCCCTGGCTGTCCTGGAACTCACTCTATAGACCAGGCTGGCCTCAAACTCAGAAATCTGCCTGCCTCTGCCTCCCAAGTGCTGGGATTAAAAGAGTGTGCCACCACCGCCCAGTTCTCTTCCTTTTTTCAGATATAGAATCTATTGAGTTTTCTTTTTTTCAGTGAATGGGCCATACCATACACATATGGGCTATAGTTACCAGACATTGTAAATGCTTAAATAACAACACCACAGGCACACAAACTCACAAGTGAACACAAACCTTATATGTGGGAAGGGGGATATGGAGACAAATACGGAATGGATATGGGAAGAATAGCTGAAATTAAGGGCCACTTGAGGGGCCATATGGAAACCAAATATATTAGGATAAACAACGCTCCCCACAAATATCTCTCACCACCAAGTGAAGCCATGTGACAGTATTGCTTGCAACTAATGGAGCAGTTGGCCAAAAAGGCCCCAGGGAAACCTAAGACAACTCAGGCTATTCGCAAGGACACTATATGCTCTTCTCAAACAGACATTAATTTTCTTTTGCTAAAAACATCAGCTATACCACACAATATACATGAAGAAGTTGTGTTGATGAGTCTACAGCCTTTTTACCCCATGGACTGGTCATCACAGTCCTGGAAGGCACTCTCCACATTACCACAGGTGAAAGGAAAATGCCTATCCAGACACTAAACTGTCTTCCTCAGTGATCTATTGCTGTGAAGAGACACCACGACCCCAGCACTACTGAGACAGGAAAGCCCTTAATTGGGGCTTGCTAACAATTTCAGAGCGTTCAATCCATTGTAATCAATGCAGGAGCAGGGGGCCGTGCTGGCAGGTATGCTGCTGGGGATGCAGCTGAGAGTTCTGCATCCACATCTGCCAGCAGCAAGAAGAGAGTCTCTGGGCGTGACATGGGCCTGTGAGAGCTCCAAGCCCACCCTTAGTGACATACTTCCTCCAGCAAGACAACACTTCCTCATGCTTGGAAATAAGGCCACGCCCTGATGTCCAGACCTTCACATCTATGAGCCTATGGAGACCATCCTTGTTTAAAACACCACTGAATCCTGTGGTCTACAGGAGCGATTCCACAATTCGGCTGTATTTACAGCCTTCTTCCTGAGAGGGAACACATGCCTGTAATGCTCAGTTGTCCAAGAATCTAAGACTAGATATGCCAGAGATCTAGGGAAAAGACAATTTTACTGTTCTACTGAACAATATATAGCAGTATAGCAATGAGTTGACTCCTGCAGACATTCTGCTGTGCTCACAGAACAGTGTCTTGCTCAGACACATCAGAGAACCTTCCTCCTACACAGGATGAGTATGCATACAGAGACCACTCCTGACAATGTGCACACTGAGAGACCTTGGAACACTCAGTCCTAAATGGCGTGTCTCCATCAAGTCCTCCCCTCAGGGCATCAGGGAACTCTGAGGAGAGGGGGCACGAAGATCATAAGAGCCTGAGGAGAAGGAGAAAGCAAGGAAGCAAGACCTTCCAGACACAGCAGGGCCGAGCCACAGACGGACTGACAGACTGGGGCAGCATGCACAGGGCCTGCACAGGTCTAGGCCAGAAGGTTGAGCTCTGAGATGGGAAGTGGACACAGGCCCCATAGTTAAGACAGAGGCTGTCTGCAGCTGACAACACATTCCCAAGGAAAATTAGTGTTGTCCAGTGGAGTCTCACTGCAAATATGATCCACTCTGAATGGTAAACCCAAGTTTAGGAGGAGCTGGGCAACACAAATTAACCAAGTAGGAATTTAGAAGGAGTTTTACGACATAATGCTTTGTGTGGGGGATATTGTATTTTTACCTTACAGATCTTTTTCTTAACAATTATGGTCTTTTATTTTGTGGCATTTATGAGTATGTAAGTTTGTGTGTAAGCATTGGTGTGTGTGTGGTGTGTTTCATAGTCTTATAGTTTGGCTATTTTTCTTTACTTGCTTTCTTCTTTGTTTTTACCTATTCTGATTTGTTTCTGGGTTTTGGTTTTGGTTTGTTATGTTTTAGTGCTCATTTCATTTTCTAATGAGAGAGAGGAGAGAAGAGAAGAGGAGAGAGGAGAGAGGAGAGAGAGAGAGAGAGAGACGGAGGGAGAGAGAAACAGGATGGATTTCAGTGAAAGGCAAGGCAGGGAGGATGAGGACACAATCATGGGAGGGGAAATGTTATCAGAATACATTGTTGCAAATACATTTTGATAAAAATTCAAATGATAAAAACAAGTCATTACACTCTCATCATCAACAGAAAATGTATAACAATTAATAACTGATCACAGGACACACCCAGGCTCACATGTGAATAAACCAATGCCGCCCCAATTCCTGGCCTAACTGGGACCCACCCTGGACCCAGGGGACACAAGAACTACTGCCCAGATGGGATGGAGAGCCTTCTGGTTTAAGTTTGTATCTCGGAGTGGACACTGAACTGCAGTCTTTCCCATACCAAATACACCAAGAGAAATCTTGACCCCCCAGGAGTTCTGACACACACAGGCTCAAAGGCTCACAGGAGGGACAGGCTCCAGTCAGAAACAACAAAGCCAGATAACAGCAGGGATAGACAGATGGTGAGAGGCAAGTGCAAGAATATAAGCAACATCAACCAAGGCTACTTTGGCACCATCAGAACCCAGGTCTCCCACCACAGTGAGTCCTGGATGCCCCAATACCCCCTGAAAAGCAAGATTCTGATATAAAATCCCATCTCATGATAATGATAGAGAACTTTAAGAATGACATAAATAACTGCCTTAAAGAAATACAGGAGAAAACAGGTAAACAATTAGAAGACCTTAAAGAGGAAACACATAAATCTTTAAAGAAATGCAAGAACATCTGGGTTGTTTCCAGCTTCTGGCTGTCACAAACAAGGCTGCTATGCACATTGTGGAACGTATGCCCAAGTGACATGGTGAGACATGGTGGGGCAAATACAACCCTGATTTGGGTATATTCCCAAGAGTGGTATAGCTGGGTCTTCAGGTAGATCTATTTCCAATTTTCTGAGGAACACCCAGATGGATTTCCAGAGTGGTTGTACCAGTTAGCAATCCCACCAGCAATGGAGTAGTATTTCCCTTTCTCCAAATCCTCAACAACATATACTGTCACCTGAGGTTTTGATCTTATCCATTCTGACTAGGGGAAGATGGAATCTCAGGGTCATTTTGATTTGCATTTCTCTGATCACTAAGGACTTCAAACATTTCTTTAGATGTTTCTCAGCCATTCAAGATTCCTCTGTTGTGAATTCTAGGTTGAGTTCTATACCCTACTTTTTGATTGGGTTGTTTGGTGTTTTGGTGGTTAGCTTCTTAAGTTCTTTATATATTTTGGATATTAGTCCCCTAAATGTTCCACAACAGAAGAATGGATACAGTAAGTGTGCTTCATTTACACAATAATACTACTCAGCTATTAAGAATGAGGACATCCTGAGTTTCGCAGGCAAATGGATAAAACTAGAAAATATCATCCTGAGTGAGGTAACTCAGACCCAAAAGGACATGCATGGTAGGTACTCACTAATAAGTGGACGTTAGCAAAAAAAAAAAAAAAAAAAAAAGTACAGAATACCCAAGATAAGTCCACAAAACTCAAAAGAGTCAACAAGCTGAAGTGTAATTGCCCACAGTTACATCAAACGGTTTACCTGGAAGGGAAGCTGGGGATGTATGGGAAGGCAGCAAAAAAGAGATGGAGACCAAGATAACACCTGCAAATCAAGGTCTCAAAGTTTAATGAAGAACTCCCAATATATAGGCAGGGGGAAAGGCTGGAAGCTTCTCAGCAGAATCAGTTCATTTGCTCCACAGGTGGCTAGTGTTTCTCAGGAGGCTGCAGGTCCATCAAGAACAATAGGCTTCACCTTTGTCTGAGCACTCCACCCTAGGTGGAGGGGATTATGGCTGACACAGGAGTTCCCACTCAAAGGCTGGGAGAGGAACTTCACATATGGTCGATAGCAAGTTCCTGCCAGGTGGCATGACACCTCAATAAGGCTCTCTATTACAGGACAGAATACCCAAGATACAGTCCACAAAACTCAAAAGAGTCAACAAGCTGAAGCACCCAAGTGAGGATGTCTCAGTCCCACTTTGGGGGGAGAGAGGAAAGTAATCACAAGTGGGGATGGAGGGAGGGATCTGGGACAGAAAGTGGAGGGTGTAAAGAGGGAGAGGGGAATCTGATCTCCTATTGGGTGAAGGAAAAGGACTGAAGCCCTGCATGTCAGCAGAATGAATTGAAACAGGAAACCTTGGGAGGTAGGAGGATGGGGGGGGGGACCCTCTAGAATGCACCAGAGACCTGGGCAGTGAGAGACTCTCAGGACTCAATGAGAGGGACCTTAAATGAAATACCCTACATTGGGAAGAGAGAAGATTCCCAACTTAAGGGACAGTAAATATCTTCAACAAAATTATAGAGGAAAACTCCTCTAACATGAAGAATGAGATGCACATAAACCCAAAAGAAGCCTACAGAACTCCAAACAGATTGGACCAGAAAAGAAACTATGCCCATCAGATAATAGTCAAAACACCAAATGCACAAAACAAAGAAAGAATCTTAAAAGCAGTAAGGGAAAAAGATCAAGTAAAATATAAAGGAAGCCCTATCAGAAGTACACCAGACTTGTCAACAGACACTATGAAAGCTAGAAGATCCTGGGCAGATCTCATACAGACCCTCAGAGAACAAAAATGCCAGCCCAGACTACTATACACAGCAAAACTCTCAATTACCACAGATTGAGAAGCCAAGATACTCCATGAAAAATAAAAATTTACACAATATCTTTCCATAAATCCAGTCCTACAAAGGATAATAGATGGAAATTGCCAATGCAGGGAGGGAAACTACACCCTAGGAAAAGCAAGAAGGTGATCTTCTTTCAACAAACCCAAAAGAAGATAGCCACACAAACATAAAAATAACATAAAAAATAATAGGAATCAACAATCACTATTTCTTAATATCTCTTAACATCAATGTACTCAATTCCCCAATAAAAAGACATAGACTAACAGACTGGATAAGTAAACAGGACCCAGAATTTTGCTGTTTACAGAAAATGCACCTCAGTGTCAAAGACAAACACTACCTCAGAGTAAAGGACTGGAAAACAATTTTCCAACAAATGGTCCCAAGAAACAAGCTAGAGAAGCCATCCTAATATTGGATGAAATCAACTTTTAACCAAAAGTCATGAAAAAAGATAAGGAAGGACACTTCATACTCATCAAAGGAAAAAATATACCAAGAAGAATTCTCAATCCTGAACATCTTTGCTCTAAATTCAAGGGCATCCACATTCATAAAAGAAACTTTACTAAAGTTCTAAGCACACACTTCACACAATAATAGTGGGAGACTTCAACACCCCACTCTCATCAACGGACAGATCATGGAAACACAAACAGAGACACAGTGAAACTAACAGAAGTTACAGACCAAATGGATTTAACAGATAATTATAGAGCATTTCATCCTAAATCAAAAGAATATACCTTTTTCTCAGCACCTCATAGTACCTTCTACAAAACTGACCATATATTGGTCACAAATCAGACCTCTACAGATATAAGAAGATTGAAGTAATACCATCAGATCACTAGGTATTAAGGCTGGTCTTCAATAGCAACAAAAACAACAGAAAACCCACATACATATGGAAGTCAAACAGCTCTATACTCGATGATAACTTGGTGAAGGAAAAATAAAAAAAGAAATTAAAGAGGTTTAGAATTTAACAAAATGAGCACACAAAATACCCACATTTATGGGACACAATGAAGGCAGCTAAAAGGAAACCTCATAGCTCTGAGTGCCTCCAAAAAGAAACTAGAGAGAGCATACACTATCAGCTAAACAGCACACATGAAAGCTCTATAACCAAAAAGAAGCAAATGCTCCAAGAAGAGAAGCTGGCAGGAAATAATCAAACTCAGGGCTGAAATCAACCAAGTAGAAACCAAAAGAACTATATAAAGAATCAACCAAACCAGAAGTTTATTCTTCAAGAAAACCAACAAGCTATAAAAACCCTTAGCCAGAGTTACCAGAGGACACAAATTAACAAAATCAGAAATGAAAAGACAAATACAACAACAGAAACTGAGGAAATTCAAAATATCATCAGAACCTCCTACAAAAGCCTATACTCAACTCGAATATCTTGATGAAATGAACAATTTTCTTGACAGATACTAAATACCAAAGTTAAATCAGGATCAGATAAGCCATTTACATAGTCCCATAACCCATAAAGAAATAGAAGCAGTCATTATAAGTTTCCCAACCAAAAAAAAAAAAAACTAGATGGGTTTAGTGCAGAATTCTATTGGACCTTCAATGAAGACCTAATACCAATACTTTTCAAACTATTCCACAAAATAGAAAGAGAAAGAACAATACTGTTTATTCTCTGAAGCCACAGTTAGGCTGATACCAAAACCTCACAAAGACCCAACAAAGAAAGAGAACTTCAGACCAATTTCCCTTATGAATATTGATGCAAAAATTCTCAATAAATTTCTCGCAAAGCAAATCCAAGAACACATCAAAATGAAATATCACGACGACCAAGTAGGCTTCATCCCAAGGATTCAGGGATGGTTCAATATATGGAAATCCATCAATGTAATTCACTACATAAACAAACTCAAAGGAAAAAAAAACACATGATCATTTCATTAGATGCTGAAAAAGCATTGACAAAATTCAACATCCCTTCATGTTAAGTCTTGGAAAAATCAGAAATTCAAGGCCAATACCTAAATATAGTAAAAGCAATATACAGCAAATAAGAAGCCAAGATCAAACTAAATACAGAGAAACTTGAAACAATCTCACTAAAATCAGGGCCTAGACACGACTGCCCTCTCTCTCCCTATCTATTCAATATAGTGCTCAAAGCTTTAACCAGAGCAATTAGAAAACAAAATGAGGTCAAAGGGATACAAGTTGGAAAGGAAGAAGTCAAAATATCACTATTTGCAGAAGATATAATAGTATACTTAAGTGACCCAAAAAACTCCACCAGAGAACACCTACAGCTGATAAACAACTTCAGAAAAGTAGCCAGATATAAAATTAACTCAAACAAATCAGTAGCCTTCCTCTACTCAAGGGATAAACAGGCTGAGAAAGAAATTAGGGAATCAACACCCCTCACAATATCCACAAACAATATAAAGTGTCTTGTTGTGACTATAACCAAACAAGTGAAAGATCTGTATAACAAGACCTTCAAGTCTCTGAAGAAAGAAATCTAAAAAGACCTCAGAAGATGGTAAGATCTCCCATGCTCATGGATTGGCAGGATTAATATAGTTAAAAATGCTTATCATCCTAAAGCAATCTATAGATTCAATGCAATCCCCATCGAAATTCCAACTCAATTCTTCATAGAATTTGAAAGAGCAATTCCCAAGTTCATCTGGAATAACAGAAACCCAGGATAGCTCAAACTATTCTCAACAAATAATGAACCTCTGAGGGAATCAGCATTCCTGATCTCAAGCTGTATTACAGAACAATAGTGTTAAAAACTGCATGGTATTTGTACAGTGACAGGCAGGTAGATCAATGGAATAGAATTGAAGACACAGAAATGAACCACATACCTATGGTCACTTGATCTTTGACAAAGGAGCTAAACCATCCAGTGGGAAAACAGACAGTATTTTTAACAAATGGTGTTGGGACAACTGGCAGTCAACTTGTAGAAGAATGCAAACTGATCCATTCTTATCTCCCTGTACAAAGCTCAAGTCCAAGTGGGTCAAGGTCCTCCACATAAAATCAGATACACTGAATCTAATAGAAGAAAAGAGGGGGAAAGTCTCGAACACATGGGCATAGGGGAAAAGGTCTTGATAGAACACCAATGGCTTATGCTCTAAGATCAAGAATTGACAAAATGGTACCTCATAAAATTGCAAAGCTTCTGTAGGGCAAAGGACACTGTCAGTAGGACAAAACAGCAAGCAATACACTGGGAAAAGATCTTTACCAATTCTTCAAATAATAGAGGGCTATTATCCAATATATACAAAGAACTCAAGAAGTTAGACTCCAGAGAACCAAATAACCCTTTCAAAAAATTGGGTACAAGGCTAAACAGAGAATTCTCAACTGAGGAAACTCGAAGGGCTGAGAAGCACCTAAAAAAATGTTCAACATACTTAGCAATCAGGGAAATGCAAATCAAAACAACCCTGTGATTCCACCTCACACCAGTCAGAATGGTTAAGATCAAAAACTCAAATGACAGCAGATGCTGGCAAGAGAAAGAAGAACACTACTCCATTGCTGGTGGGATTGCAAGCTGGTGCAACTCTGGAAATACCTCAGAAACTTGAACATAGTACTACCTGAGGACCCAGCTATACCACTGCTGGGTATATACCCAGAAGATTCTCCAACATGTAATAAGGACACATGTTCCACTATGATTATTGCAGCCATAATTATAATAGCCAGAACCTGGAAACAACCCAGATGTCTCTCAACAGAGGAATGGTTACAGAAAAATGTGGAACATTTACACAATGGAGTACTACTCAGCTATTAAAAAGGACAACTTCATGAAATTTCAACTTCATGAATTGCAGGCAAATGGATGGAACTTTGAAAATATCATCCTGAGTCAAGTAACTCAGTCATAAAAGAAGAAACACGGTGTTTACTCACTGATAAGTGGATATAAGCCCAAAAGTTCAGAATTCCAAGATTCAATTTACAGATCATATGAAATCTAAGAAGGAAGACCAAAATGTGGATACTTCAGTACTTTCTAGAAGGGTAAACAAAATACTCACAGGAGGAAATATGGAGACAAAGTGTGGAGCAGATACTGGAGGAAAGGCCATCCAGAGACTGCCCCTCCTAGGGATCCATCCATCCCACACAGCCACCAAACCCAGACATTATTGTGAATGCTAGGAAGTGCTTGCTGAAGGAAGCCTGATATGACTGTCTCCTGAGAGGCTCTGCCAGAGCCTGACAAAGACAGAGGCAGAAGCTCACAGCCAACCATTGGACTGATCTCAGGGTGTCTCTGAGGGAGGAGTTGGAGAAGGGACTGAAGGGGTTTACAGCCCAATGGAGGGAGCAACAGTGTCAACAGGCCAGACCCCCGAAAGCTTCCAGGGACTGGACCACCAACCAAAGAGCAACACATGGCATGACCCATGACGCTGGCCAATATGTGGCAGAGGATGGCCTTGGACATCAGTGTGAGGTGAGGCTCTTGGGCCTGATGGTGTTCAATGCCCCAGTGTAGGGGAATGCCAGGGCTGGAGTGGGTAGGTGGGTGAGCACCCTCATAGAGGCAGGGGGAGGAAGGAGGAGATAGGGAGTTTCCCAAAGGGAGACCTGGAAAGGGGAAAACATTTGAAATGCAAATAAAGAAAATATCCAATTAAAACAACAATAGCAACAACAACAAAGAAATACAGGAAAACACAATCAAACAAGTGAAGGAATTGAACAAAAACATCCAGTATCTAAAAATGGAAATAGAAACAATAAAGAAATAACAAAGAGACAACCTGGAGATGGAAAACCTAGGAAAGAGAGCAAGAGTCACAGATGCAAGCATCGCCAACAGAGTACAAGAGACAGAAGAGAGAATCTGAGGTGCAGAAGATACCACAGAAAACATTGACATAACAGCCAAAGAAAATGAAAAACGCAAAAAGTTGCTAACTCGAAACATTCAAGGACACAGTAAGAACACCAAACCTAAAAATGATAGCTATAGAAGACAGCAACTTAAAGGGCCAGAAGACAAGATGCTGATGGAGGGCTTCATTGAGGGCTTCAAGAAGGACATAAATAACTCCCTTAAAGAAATACAGGAGAACACAAGGAAACAGGAAAAAGTCTTACAGGAACTACACAGCAAAACTACAGGAAAACACAACAAAACAGGTGAAGGAATTAAACAAATCCATCCAGGATCTAAAAATGGAGGAAGAAATAATAAAGAAATCACAAAGGGAAACAACTCTGGACGTAGAAACCCTAGGAAAGAAGTCAGGAGTCATGGATCCAAGCATCAACAACAGAATACAAGAGAGAAGAATCTCAGATGCAAAAGGTACCATAGAAAGCATTGACACAACAGTCAAAGAAAATGCAAAATGAAAAAAGCTCCTGACCCAAAACATCCAGGAAATCCAGGACAAAATGAGAAGACCAAACCTAAGGATTATAGGTATAGAAGAGAGTGACGATTTCCAACTTAAAGGACCAGTAAATGTCTTCAATAAAATTATAGAAGAAACCTTCCCTAATGTAAAGAAAGAGATGCCCATAAACATACAAGATGCCTACAGAACCCCAAACAGATTTGGTCAGAAAAGAAATTCCTCCCATCACAGAATAATTAAAATGCCAAATGTACTAAACAAAGAAAAATATTAAAAGCAATAAGGGAAAAAGATCAAGTAACATATGAAGGTAGAACTATCAGAATTACACCAAACTTCTTACCGGAGACTATAAAAGTCAGAAGAGGTTGGGCAGATGTCACAAAGACCCTAAGGAAACACAAATGCCAACCCAGACTGTTATATCCATCAAATCTCTCAGTTACCATAGATGGAGAAAGCAAGGTATTTCATGACAAAAACAAATTTACACAGTATCTTTCAACAAATCCAGCCCTTCAAAGGATAATGAATGGAAAACATCAACAAAAGGAGGGAACTACACACTAGAAAAAGCAAGAAATTAGTCTTCTTTCAACAAACCCAAAAGAAGATAACCACACAAACATAATAATTACATCAAAAATAGCAGGAAGCAACACTCACTATTCCTTAATATCTCTTAACATCAATGGACTCAATTCCCCAATGAAAAGACATAGACTAATAGACTGGATACATAAACAAGACCCAACATTTTGCTGCATACAGGAAATGCTCTCAGTGTCAAAGACAAACACTATCTCAGAGTAAAAGGCTGGAAAACTGTTTTCCAAGCAAATGGTCCCAAGAAACAAGCTGGAGTAGCCATTCTAATATCCAATAAAATAGGCTTTCAACCAAAAGTCATCAAAAAAGACACAGAAGGACACTTTATACTCATCAAAGGAAAAATCTACCAGGAAAAACTCTCAATTCAGAACATCTATGCTCCAAATACAAGGGCACCCTAATTCGTAAAGGAAACTTTACTAAAGCTTAAAGCACACATTGCACCCCACACAATAGTTGTGGGTGACTTCAACACCCCACTCTCCTCAATGGACAGACCAGGGAAACACAAACTAAACAGAGATATGGTGAAACTAACAGAAGTTTTGGAGCAAATGGATTTAATAGCTATCTATAGAACATTTCATCCTAAATCAAAAGATATACCTTCTTCTCAGCACCTCATGGTCCCTTCTCCAAAATTGGCCATCTAATTGGTCACAAAACAGACCTTAACAGATATAAGAAGATTGAACTAATCCCATGCCTCCTATAAGATCACTATGGAGTAAGAGTGGTCTTCAATAGCAACAAAAACAACAGAAAGCCCACATGCACATGGAAGCTGAACAATGCTCTACTTAGTGTTGACTTGGTCAAGGAAGAAATAAGGAAAGAAATCAAAGACTTTTTAGAATTTAATGAAAATAAAGGTACAATTTTATGGGACCCAAATTTATGGGACACAATGAAAGCAGTGCTAAGAGGAAAATTCATAGCTCTGAGTGTCTACAAAAAGAAACTGGAGAGAGCATACACTAGCAGCTTAACAGCACACCTGAAAGCTTTAGAACAGAAAGAAGCTAATGCATCCAAGAAGAATAGAAGTCAGGGAATCTTCAAACTCAGGGCTGAAATCAACCAAGCAGAAACACAAAGAACTGTACAAAGAATCAACAAAACCAGGAGCTGGGTCTTTGAGAAAATCAACAAGATAGAAAAACCTTTAGCCAGACTAACCAGGGGGCACAGAGACAGTATCCAAATTAAGAAAATCAGAAATGAAAAGGGAGACATAAAGAAAGAAAAACTGTGGAAATTCAAAAAATCATCAGATCCTACTACAAAAGCCTATATTCAACCCAACTGGAAAACCTGGATGAAATGGACAATTTTCTAGACAGATACCAAATACTAAAGTTAAATCAGGAACAGATAGACCATTTAAACAGTCCCATAACCCCTAAAGAAATGGAAGTGGTCATTGACAGTCTCCCAACCAAAACAAAGCAGAGAACCAGATGGTGTTATTGCATAATTGTATCACATCTTCAAAGAAGACCTAACACCAATACTCTTCAAACTATTCCACAAAATAGAAACAGAAGGAACACTACCCAACTCATTCTATGAAGCCACAATTTTGCTGATACCAAAACCACACAAAAATACAACAAAGAACGAGAACTTTAGACCAATTTCACTTATGAATATCAATGCAAAAATACTCAATAAAATTCTTGCCAACTGAATCCAAGAACACATCAAAACAATCATTCAACATGATCAAGTAGGCTTCATCCCAGGGATTCAGGGATGGTTCAATATACGGAAATCCATCAATGTAATCTACTACATAAGCAAACTCAAAGGAAAAAAAACCCATATGGTCTTTCATTAGATGCTGAAAAAGCATTTGACAAAATTCAGCATCCTTTCCTGTTAAAGGTCTTGGAAAGAACAGGAATTCAAGGTCCTTACCTAAACATAATAAAAGCAACATACAGCAAACCAGTAGCCAACATCAAACTAAATGGAGAGAAACTTGAAGCAATCCCACTAAAATCAGGAACTAGACAAGGCTTCCCTCTCTTTTCATATTTATTCAATATAGTAATTGAAGTTCTAGCTAGAGCAATTACACAACAACAGGAGGTCAAAGGGATACAAACTGGAAAGGAAGAAGTCGAATTATAACGATTTGCAGATGATATGATAGTATACTTAAGCGACCCAAAAAACTCTACCAGAGAACTTCTACAGCTGATAAACAACTTCAGCAAAGTGGCTAGATATAAAATTAATGCAACCCTGGGATGACGCCTACTTGATCATGGTGAATGATCATTTTGATGTGTTCTTGGATTCAGTTGGCAAGAATTTTATTGAGTATTTTTGCATCAGGGATGCAGGGATGGTTCAATATACGGAAATCCATCAATGCAATCTACTACATAAACAAACTCAAAGAAAAAAAATCACATGGTCATTTCATTGGATGCTGAAAAAACATTTGACAAAATTCAGCATCCTTTCATGCTTAAAGTCTTAGAAAGAAGAAGAATTCAAGGCTCATACCTAAACATAGGAAAAGCAATATACAGCAAACTGGTAGCCAACATCAAACTAAATGGAGAGAAACTTGAAGCAATCCCACTAAAATCAGGGACTAGGCAAGGCTGCCCCCTCTCTCCCTATCATTTCAATATTGTACTTGAGGTACTAGCTAGGGCAATTAGACAACATAAGGAGATCAAAGGGATAGAAATTTAAAAGGAAGAAGTCAAACTATCACTATTTGCAGATAATATTATAGTCTACTTAAGTGACCCAAAAAACTTCACCAGAGCACTCCTACAGCCTTTAAACAACTTCAGCAAAGTGGCAGGTTATAAAATCAACTCAAGGAAATCAGTAGCCTTTCTATATTCAAAGGATAAGCAGGCTGAGAAAGAAATTAGGGAAATGACACCATTTACAATAGCCACAAACAACACGAAGTACCTTGGTGTGAATCTGACCAAACAAGTGAAAGATTTGTAAGACAAGAACTTCAAGTCTCTGAAGGAGGAGATGGAAGAAGACCTCAGAAAATGGAAAAATCTGCCATGCTCATGGATTGGCAGGATTAATATAGTTAAAATGGCCATCTTATCAAAAGCAATATACAGATTCAATGCAATACCCATCAAAATTCCAACTCAGTTCTTCATAGAGTTAGAAAGAGCAATTCTCAAGTTCATCTGGAATAACAAAAAACCCAGGATAGCTAAAACTATTCTCAACAACAAAAGAAATTATGGAGGAATCAGTATCCCGGACCTCAAGCAATACTACAGAGCAATAATGTTAAAAACTGCATGATATTGGTACAGTGACAGGCAGGCAGATCAATGGAATAGGATTGAAGATCCAGAAATGAACCCACACACCTGATCTTCGACAAAGGGGCTGAAAATATCCAGTAGAAAAAAGATAGCCTTTTTAACAAATGGTGCTGGTTCAACTGGAGGTCAGCATGCAGGAGAATTCGAATTGATCCATCCTTATCTCCTTGTACTAAGCTCAACTCCAAATGGATCAAGGACCTCCACATAAACCCAGACACACTGAAGCTAATAGAAAAGAAACTGGGGAAGATCCTTGAGGGCATGGGTACAGGGGGAACGTTCCTGAACAGAACACCAATAGCTTATGCTCTAAGATCAATAATTGACAAATGGGACCGCATAAAATTACAAAGTTTCTGTAAGGCAAAGGACACCATTAAAAGGACAAATCAGCAACCAACAAATTGGGAAAAAATCTTCACTAACCATACATCTGACAGAGAGCTAATATCCAATATATACAAAGGACTCAAGAAGTTAGACCCCAGAAAACCAAATAACCCTATTAAAAATGGGGTACAGAGCTAAACAAAGAATTTTTCACCTAAAGAACTTCGGATGGCTGAGAAGCATCTTAAAAAATGCTCAACATCATTAGTCATTAGGGAAATGCAAATCAAAACAACCCTGAGATTTCTCACCTTACACCAATCAGAATGGCAAAAATTAAAAACTCAGGAGACTGGAGGTGTTGGGGAGGATGTGAAGAAAGAGGAACACTCCTCCACTGCTGGTGGGAATGCAAATTGGTACAACCACTCTAGAAATCAGTCTGGCGGTTCCTCAGAAAACTAGGCATGTCACTTCCAGAAGACCCTGCTATACCACTCCTGGGCATATACCCAGAGAATACCCCAGCATGTAATAAGGACACATGTTCCACTATGTTCATAGCAGCCCTATTTATAATTGCCAGAAGCTGGAAAGAACCTAGGTGTCCCTCAATGGAGGAATGGATACAAAAAATGTGGTATATATACACAGTGAAGTACTATTCAACCACTAGAAACAATGAATTCATGAAATTCTTAGACAAATGGATGGAGCTGGAGAACATCATACTAAGTGAGGTAACCCAGTCTCAAAAGATCAATCATGGTATGCACTCACTGATAAGCAGGTATTAGTCTAGAAACTTGTAATACCCAAGACATAATCCACATATCAAATGATGTCCAAGAAGAACGGAGGAGTGGCCTCTGGTTCTGAAAAGGCTCAGTGCAGCTGTATAGGGCAATACCAGAAGAGGGAAGTGGGGAGGGGTGGATGGGGGAACAGGGGGAGGGAAGAGGGCTTATGGGACTTTCAGGGAGTGGGGAGCCAGGAAAGGGGAAATAATTTGAAATGTAAATAAAAAATATATGGAATAAAAATATAATTAATGCAAGCAAATCAGCAGCCTTCCTCTACTCAACAGATAAACCGACTGAGAAAGAAATTAGGGAATCAACACCCTTCATAATAGCCACAATCAATATAAAGTATCTTGGAGTGATTCTAACCAAACAAGTGAAAGATCCGTATAACAGGAACTTCAAGTCTTTGAAGAAAGAAATTAAAGAGGATCTCAGAAGATGGAAAAATATTCCATGTTCTTGGATTGGCAGGATTAATATACTAAAAATGGTCATCTTGCCAAAAGCAATATACAGATGCAATCCCCATTAAAATCCCAACTCAATTCTTCATAGAGTTAGAAAGAGCAATTCTCAAATTCATCTGGAATAACAAAAAACCCAGGATAGCTAAAACTATTCTCAACCTTAAAAGAACTTCTGGGGAAATCAGTATCCTTGACCTCAAGCAGTACTACAGAGCAATAGTGTTAAAAACTGCATGGTATTGGGTACAGTGACAGGCAGATAGATCCATGGAATAGAATTGAAGACCCAGAAATGAACCCACACAATTATGGTCACTTGATCTTTGACAAAGGAACTACACCCATCCAATGGAAAAAAAGGTAACCTTTTCAACAAATGGTGCTGGTTCAACTGGAGGTCAGCATGCAGAAAAATGCAAGTCAATCCATGCTTATATCCTTGTACTAAGCTCAACTCCAAGTGGATCAAGGACCTCCACATAAAACCAGACACACTGAAACTAATAGAAAAAAAAAAAAAAACTGGAGAAGACCCTTGAGCACATGGGCACAGGGGAAAATTTCCTGAACAAAACACCAATAGCTTATGCTCTAAGATCAAGAATTAACAAATGGGACCTCATAAAATTATGTTTCTGTAAAACAAAGGACACTGTCAAAAGGACAAAATGGCAACCAACAAATTGGGAAAAGATCTTTACCAACCCTACATTTGACAGAGGGCTAATATCCAATATATACAAAGAACTTAAGAAGTTAGAATCCAGAGAACCAAATAACCCTATTAAAAATGGGGTACAGAACTAAACAAAGAATTTTCACCAGAGAAATATCAAATGACTGAGAAGCACCTAAAGAAATGTTCAACATCTTTAGTTATCAGGGAAATGCAAATCAAAACAACCCTGAGATTTCACCTTACACCAGTCAGAATGGCTAAGATTGAAAACTTAGGAGAAAACAGGTGCTAGTGAGGATGTGGAGAGAAAGGAACATGCCTCCACTGCTGGTGAAGTTGCAAGCTGGTACAACCACTCTGGAAGTCAGTCTGGCAGTTCCTCAGAAAACTGGACATGATACTACCGAAGCACCCCACTATACCACTCCTGGGCATCTTACCCAGAGGATTCCCCAGCATGTAATAAGAACACATGCTATGTTCATAGTAGCCCTATTTATGATAGCCAGAAGCTGTAAAGAGCCCAGATATACCTCAGTGGAGGAATGGATACAGAAAATGTGGTAGATTTACACAGTGGAATACTACTCAGCTATTAAAAACAATGAATTCATGAAATTCTTAGGCAAGTAGGTGGAACTGGAGAATGTCATCCTGAGTGAGGTGATCCAGTCACAAAAGAACACACATGGTGTGCACTCACTGATAAGTGGATATTAGCCCAGAACTTTGGAATACCCAAGAAACTATTCACATATCAAATAATGCCCAAGAAGAAGAAAGGAAAGGTCCCTGGTTCTGAAAAGGCTCAGTGCAGCTGTATAGGGCAATACCAGAAGAGGGAAGTGGGAAGGGGTGGATGGGGGAACAGGGTGAGGGAAGAGGGCTTATGGGCCTTTTGGGGAGGGGGGGATCCAGGAAAGGGGATATCATTTGAAATGTAAATAAAGTATATATCGAATAAAAAAATAAATACTAAAAAAATTATAGAAGAAAACATTCCTAACCTAAAGAAAATGATGCCCATAAATAAACAAGAAACTTACAGAATGCCAAATAGATTGGACCAGAAAAGAAATTCCTCTCATCACATAATAGTCAAAACACCATATTCACAGAACAATGAATTCTAAAAGCAGTGAGAGAAAAAGGTCAAGTTTCATACAAATGCAGACTTATAAGAATTACACTAGACTTCTCAAAAAAGACTTTGAAAGCCAGAAGATCTTGGGAAAATGTTATACAGACCCTAAAAAAAAAAAAAAAAAAAAAATGCCAACCCAGGCTACTACTTGAAGCAAAACTTTCAATCACGATAGATGGAGAAACCAAAATATTCCAAGACAAAACCAAATTTGTAGTAGCCAGAAGCTGGAAAGAACCCAGGTGTCCCTCAATGGAGGAATGGATACAAAAACTGTGGTATATTTACACAATGGAGTACTATTCAGCCATTAGAAACAATGAATTCATGAAATTCTTAGACAAATGGATGGATCTGGAGAACATCATACTAAGTGAGTTAACCTGTCTCAAAAGATTAATCATGGTACGCACTCACTGATAAGTGGATATTAGCCTAGAAACTTTGAATACGCAAGACATAATCCACATATTAAATGATGTGCAAGAAGAATGGAGGAGTGGCCCCTGGTTTTGGAAAGACTCAGTGCAGCAGTATAGGGGAATACCAGAACAGGGAAGTGGGAAGGAGTAGATGGGAGAACAGGGGGAGGGAAGAGGGCTTATGGGACTTTCAGGGAGTGGGGAACCAGAAAAGGGGAAATCATTTGAAATGTAAATAAAAATATATCAAATAAAAAAAAACCATTATCTTGCTACTAATCCAGCCCCCAAAAGAAAAAAAGATGGAAAACTCCAATTCTACACATAAGAAAAAGCAAGAAATTAAACTCCCCACAACAAACCCAAAAGAGGAAAGCCACATAAACATAATTCCACCTCTAACAACAAAAGTAATAGGAAGCAACAATCATTGGTTCTCAATATCTCTTAACATCAATGGATTCAATTCCCAAATAAAAATCATAGATTAACAGTGCAGATAAAGAGCTCCCAGCATTTTTACTGCGTACAGGAAACACACCTCAGTGAAAAACACAGACATTACCTTAGAGTAAAGGCTGGAAAAATTTGTCCAAGCAAATGGTCAAAAGAAGAAATCAGGAGTAGCCATCCTCATATTGAACAAAATCAACTTAAAACAAAAGTTATCAAAAAAGATGAGAACGGACACTTCATACTCATCAAAAGAAAAACCCACCACAAAGAACTCTCAATTCTGAACATTAATGTCCCAAATGCAAGGGCACCCACATTTGTAAAAACAGATGTTGAGTGTGTGCTCAAAGCACACACTGCACCTCACACAATAAATGTGGGAGACTTCAATACCCTACTCTCACCAGTAGACAGATCGTGAAAATAGAAACTAAACAGAGACCCAATAAAACTAGCAGATGTTATGAATCAAATGAATTTAACAGATATTTTCAGAACATTTATTCTAAAACAAAAATATATACACCTTCTTCTCAGCATCTTATGGTACCTTCTCAAAAACTGACCATATAATCAGACAGGAACATAGACTCAGCTGATACAAAAGAAATAATCCTATCCATAGTATCAGATCACCACAGAATAAGTCTGCTCTTCAATAACAACAAAAACAAAGAAAACCCACAAACACATGGAAGCTGAACAACTCTCTGCTCAATGATAACCTGGTTAGGGAGGAAATAAAGAAAGAAATTAAAGACTTTTTAGAATTTTACAAAAATGAAGACAGGACATAGCTAAACTTGTGTACTGCAATGAAAGCAGTGCCAACAGGGAAACTCATACCATTGAGCGCATCCATAATAAAATTGGGGAGAGCAGACACTAGCAGCTTAACAACACATCTGAAAACTCTAGAACCAAAGAAAAAACAGATACAACAAAAGGAGGAGAGCAGGGAGTAATCAGACTCGAGCCTGAAATCAACCAAGCAGAAACAGAGAGAACTCTCCAGAAGCATCAAAACCAGAAGCTGGATCTATGAGATAATGAAGAAGACACATAAACACTTAGTCAGACTAACCAGAGGGCAGAGAGAAATTGACAAAATAACAAAATCAGAAATGAAAAGAGAGACACATATAACGGAAATTAAAGAAATTCAAGAAATCATCAGATCCTACCACTAAAGCCTGTACTCAAAAAAACTTGAAATTCTACAGTATATGGATGGTTTTCTACACAGATACCAGGTACTGAAGTTAAATCAGGATCAGATAAACCATCTAAACAGTAACAATACCCCTAAAAAATGGAAGCAATCATTAAAAGTCTTTCAGCCAAAATAGCCCAGGACCAGTTGGTCTTAGTGCATAATTCTATCAGAACAAAAAAGAAGATCTAATACTAATACTCTTCGAACTATTCCACAAAATAGAATCAGAAGGAACACTACCTAATTTGTTCTATGATGATACACTTATGCTGATACCTAACCCACACAAAGACCCAACAAAGAAAGAGAACTTTAGATCAATTTCCCTTCTGAATATTGATGCAAAAATACCCAATAAAGTTCTAGGATATTAAAGCCAAGAACACATCAAAATGATCATTCAACATGATCAAGTAGGCCTCATCCCAGGGATGCAGGAATGGCTCAATATAAGGAAATCTATCAATGTAATCTACTATATAAACAAACTCAAGCAAAAAAAAAAATATCATCTCAATCTCTTCATTAGATGCTGAAAAAGCACCACACCCACACCACTTCATGTTAAAAGTCTTAGAAAGATCAGGAATTAAAGGCTCATACCTAAGCATAATAATAAAAAAAAAAACAATGTACAACAAACCAATAGCCAACATCAAACTAAATGAAAAAACCTTGAGTAAATCCCAGTGAAATCAGGGACTATACACGACTGCTCACTCTCTCCCTATCTATTCAATATAGTGCTCAAAGCCCTAACCAGAGCAATTAGACAACAAAAGGAAGTCAAAAGGAAAGAAATTGGCAAGGAAGAATTCAAGATATCACTATTTGCATATGATATAATGGTATACTTAAGTGACCAAAAAAAAAACAAACCTCCTTTAGAGAACTCCTACACCTGATAACTTCAGCAAAGTGGCAGGATACAAAATTAACTAAAACAAATCAGTAGCCTTCCGATACTCAAAGGCTAAAAAGGCTGAGAAAGAAAATAGGGAAATGACTCCCTTCACAATAGTCACAAATAATACAAAATATCTTGGTGTGACTCTTATCAGGCAAGTGAAAGATTGGTATGACAAGAACGTCAAGTCTCTGAAGAAATAAATGAAAGAAGACCTCAGAAGATGGAGAGATCTCCCATGCTCGTGTGTCAGCAGGATTAACAGAGTAAAAATGACCATCTTACCAAAAGCAATCTACAGATTCAATGTAATTCCCATCAAGCAACGCAATTCTTCACAGAGATAGAAAGAACAATTCTCAAAGTCATCTGGAACAACAACAAAAAAAAACCCCCACAAGATTGAGAAAATCATTTTCAACAAAAAGAGAACTTCTAGTGGAATCATTATCTCTGACCTGTTACTACAGAGCAACAGTGGAAAAACACAAAAGGTATGGGTACAGGAACAGACAGGTAGATCAATGGAATATGACTGACAACCCAGAAATAAACACACACAACTATGGTCACCCGATCTTTGGCAAAGAATCCAAAACCATACAGTGAAAACAAAAACCCAGCATATTCAACAAATAGTACTGGATCAAGTGGTGGTCAGCATGCAGAAGAATACAAATTGATCAATTCTTATCTCATTTTACAAAGCTCAAGTACAAGTGGATTAAGGACCACAAAAAAAGAAAAAAAAAAAACAGATACACTGAATCTGATAATAGGAAAGTACCTCAAACACATAGCCCTACAGGAAATCTTCCTGAACAGAACACAAATGGCCCAGACTCTAAGATGAACTATAAACAAATGGGTTCATATGCAAAGGACATGGTCAATAGAAAAAAACAGAAACCTACAGATTGGGAGAAGATCTTTACCAACCCTACATCCGGTAGAGGGATAATGTCTAATATACACAAAGAACTTAAGAAATTTGACTCCAGAGAGCCGAATAACCCATTTGGGGTACAGAGGCAAACAAAGAATTCTCAACTGAGGAAACTCTAATGGCCTAGACATCCTTAAGCTTCAGGGAAATGCAAACCAAAAGGACCCTGAGATTCCACCTCACACGAAACAGAATGGCTAAAATCAAAAACTCAGGTAAGAGAAGGTACTGGTGAGGATATGGAAAAGAAGGAACACTCCTTCATTGCTGGAAACATTGCAAGCTGGAACAACCACTCTGGTAAATAGCCTGGCAGTTCCTCAGAAAATTGGACCTAGCACTATCTTAGTGGCTATACCACTCCTGGGCATACACCCAAAAGATGCTATAACATATAACAAGGACACTTGCTCCACTATGTTCATAGCAGCTTTATTTCAAATAGCAGATTCAAATCCCAGATGTCCCTCAACAGAGGAACGGATACAGAAAACGTGGTCCATCTAAACAATGGAGAACTACTCAGATTTTAAACACAATGATTTAATGAAATTCACAGGCAAATTGATGGAACTGGAAAATATCATCCTGAGTGAGGTAACCCATACACAAAAGAACACACATGGTATGAACTAACTGGTAAGTAGATAATAGGAAAAAAGCTCAGAATACTCAAGGTACAATTTACAGACCATATGAGGCTCAAGAAGAAGGAAAACCAACATGTGGATACTTAAGTCCTGTTTAGAACGGAGAACAAACTAATCAATGTAGACAGAGGGTGGGAGGGACTTGGGAGGAAGAAGGGAGGGGAAGAGGAAAAAAGAAGGGCAGGGCAGAGGAGGGAGGAGACAAGGGAAATGCAAAGAAGGCTAGGACATTAAACAGAGGTGTATAGCAATGGGGGAGGGGAACAGGGGAGAGCCAACAGAAAGTCCCAGATGCCAGGAAAGCAAGAGTCTCCCAGGACCCAGTGGATATGACATTGGGGGATAGAACCTGTAGAGACCATATCCAGAGGTTAGTCACAGCCCCCAGTTGAGGGATGGGGACATCCATCCTTCTCAACATTTTAACCCAGAATTGTTCCTGTCTAAAGGAAAAACGGGGACAAAGAGTGGGGCAGAGACTGAAGGAAAGGCCATTAGGAGACTGCCCCACCTAGGGATCCATCCCATCTGTAGACACCAAACCCTGACACTTACTGGCACAGTGTGTGCTGACAGGAGCCTGCTGTGGATGGCACCTGAGAGGCTCTGGCAGAGCCTTACTGATCCAGATGCAGATGCTTGCATTCAATCATCATCGGGATGAGCACTGGGACCTCAATGGAGGAGTTAGGGAAAGGACTGGAGGAGCTGAAGGGGGTTGCACCTTCATAGGAAGAAGAACATCAACCTAAGAGGCCACCCAGAGCTCCCAGGTACTAAACCACCAACCAAAGAATACATACGGAGGGACCCACGGCTCCAGCTGGACAAGGAGCAGAGGATGGCCTGACCTGACCTCAGTAGGAGAGGAGGACTCTGGTTCTGT